>NC_064812.1:37746520-37833969 GCF_023721935.1 Panthera uncia | reverse complement strand
TGTGTGTGTGTGTGTGTGTGTGTGTGTGTGTGTGTGTGTGTGTGTGTATAGCATCAAGTAGCAAGGACATTGCAAAGCATCTGATGATTGAAACATGAAGAAAGTAACTTCATGAAAGCACCCTATAAACTACAATAATATATAAATTTTAGGCCTTGTTACTCATAAGGATCAGCTATGGCAGATGTTTCAGAGAGATCAAAGAAATTATAGTAGAATCAAAACCCTTGGAGTTTGTAGATTTGGTAATTTTCAACCTCAACAAAATAGTATTCTCTGGGGGTTTGGAGAAATGGTGCTTTTATACATGTCTGGTAAGTGTATAAATTGGTATCATTTTGGAGAGTACTTCTGCAGGATCTAATTTGAAAAAAATCTGCCTCATACCCATCCATTCCAATTTTCAATGTCTATCCTAAAGCAAGGGTCAGCAAATTTTTCTTTAAAAGATCAGACAGTAACTATTTTAGACTTTGGGGACCAAGATACAAAATTTAGTATCTTATATAATACTTAAATAATAAGAGAACAAATTTCCACAGATTTTGAGTTGATGAAAGTAAAAATGTTTTAGTGTACACTTTTTTCATAATACAGTTTTACTAATGAGAAGAATGGAATTCTTTTTCTTGGGGTAACATTTCACCTCATTGGGGTTCCCACTTAGTGTTCCCTGTCACCAAATGGATTATGAATGTTCGTATGTAAAAATTATTCATAGCTTGTAGGCAGTACAAAAACAGGCATTGGGTGAAATTTGACTTGTGGTTTGCTGACCCCTGCCCCAGAGAAATTTTTGCATATGGAAATATACACAACTGGAGGTCTGGATATGCTCACAGGGATAGCTCTCTCCAGTGTAATTTTTGGCGGGAATCCTAGGAAGCGTAATGGTATACATAGGTATGGCACCATATATGTAAATGAAGAAAACAAAATAATGCTAAAGATTGTTCTCAGATATATGAAGTATAACAAGTAGATAAAGGTATAACAAACAAGTGGACAGGAGACATCCCAAATTTAACTCCTCCCCTCCTACCCCCCCTTGTAATCACTAACCTACTTTCTGTTTCTATGTATTTGCCTATTCTGGACATTTTCTCTTTCTTTTTCTTTCTCTTTTTCTTTTTATTTTTCTCTTCTTTTTCTTTTTCTTCTTTTTCTCTTTTCCTTTTTCTTTTTCTTCTCTTGAGAGGGAGGGAGAGCGAGAAAGAGAGAGAGAAGATAGAGAATCTCAAGCAGGCTCCACGCCCAGCGCAGAGCCTGACCTGGAGCTGCATCTCATGACCGTGAGATCTTGACCTGAGCCCAAAATCAGAGTCCAATGCTTAACCAACTGAGCTATTCAGGCACCACCTCGACATATATAAAAGAAATCCTACAGCATCTGCTGTTTTGTGTCTGGCTTTTTTCACTTAGCATAATGCTTTTAAGGTTCATTCATATTGTAGCATGTATCAGGATTTTATTCCTTTTTTATGGCTGAAGAATAATATTATATGAATATACTGTATGTTGTTTATCCAATTATCTGTTGATGTGCATTTGTGTTGGTTCTAGTTTTTGGCTATTATGAACAATGTAGTTATGAACATCCGTGTATAGATTTTTGTGTGAAGACAGGTTTTCATTTCTTTTGGTTATATACCTAGGTGTGGAGTTGTCTGGTCAAACGGTAACTCTATTTTTAACATTCTTAGGAAGCACAGAACTTTTTCCCAAAAGGATTGTTAAATTGTTTTTCCTGTTCTACTACCACCACATTTTTTACTTCTTCACATCTTTACTAATACTTGTTATTGTCGGTTATTTTGATTTTATTCATCTTAGTGGTCGTAAAATGGTATTTCGTTCTGATTTTGATATATGTTTTCATAATGTTTAGTGATGTTGAACTTTTTTTTTTTCATGTGCTTATTGGCCATTTAGATATATCTTCTTTGGAGAAATATCTATTCGGATCTTTTGCCCATTTTTGAATTGTCTGTTACTGAGTTACAAGCATTCATTAGGTATTCTGAAGGATTTTGTTTCTTTAAAAGTGTAGGTGACAAGCCAATTTGACAATAAATTATATTTAAAAAAGTGTAGTTGACAGAATGACAGTATTTATATTTTAAAAATTCTGGGTAATGAAAAAATTTATTTTCTCAGTTAAATTGTTAGTGGGCTAAGTGAGGAGAAAATATTTAATTTCTCTCCATAAGAAAAAAACGTAATTGTCATTTTCAGTCCAGAGCTTTTTTGTTTCAGTGGATATATGAGCAAAAACTAGATTTAGAGGGTTTAAAGAATGAGTAGGCAATGAAAAAAAATGCAGCATTCTCCAGGCTTCTCTGTCAAGATACTTGCTGATTAAAGCTGAGAAATGGAATTTTACTGAAGGTTGGAGAAGAGATAGTGGTGAGAAAGTTTTTTAAGAATTAAGTGGAGGGGCACCTGGGTGGCTCAGTGGGTTAAGTGTCAGACTTTGGCTCAGGTCATGATCTCATGGTCCATGGGTTCGAGCCTTGTATCGGGCTCCGTGCTGACAGCTCAGAGCCTGGAGCCTGCTTTGGATTCTGTGGCCCCCTCTCTGTCTGCCCCCACTTGTACTGTGTTTTTCTGTCAGTCTTTGCCAAAGATAAATGAACATTAAAAAAAATTAAAAAAGAAAGAATAAGTGGAGAATCTAGCATACTTTTTTGAGAGGGGAAAGAGGAAGTGGAGGGAGGAAGCAAGGCAGAGTGAAATTGTGAGCTAATATATGAGCTAATAACTCAAATGAAGCATCAAATTGCTGTTCTGGCAATATGGAGTTTTGAAGAAGTCCTTTATCCTTATTGGACCTCACTTTCCCATATGTGAAATGAAGTGGTTTATTTAATATCTAAGCAGTTTTAGCTCTGAAGTTCATTTTTTAATCAAATAGATCTGATTCCACCTCCTGAAGGCTTTTCCTTCCCCAAATGCTCATTATTCTGTAGAATTTTCAGTATAATCCTTCTTTCTTTAGTTTTTGCTTAATCCAATGTAAATGGATTAACTTTTTTTTTTTTTTTTTTACTGTTTTACTTTTTTTATTTTTGTAAAATACACTTAACATAAAAATTACCAGGGTGCCTGGCTGACTCATTCGGTAGAGGATGCAACTCTTGATCTCTGGGTTGTGAGTTTGAGGCCCACATTAGGAGTAGAGATTACTTAAAAAACAAAACAAAGGAAAACAAAAAAAACATAAAAATTACCAGTTGCAGAATTTTTAGTTGTATAGTTCAGGAGAGTAACTACGTTCATAATTGTGCAAGTGTCATTACCATCCATCGCCAGAATCTTCTCATGAACCCAAACTAAAACTTGATTAAATTATTCCAAGTTCTCTCTCCTCTGTCCCTGGGTAACCACCATTCTACCCTTTGTTTCTATGAATTTGACTACTTAGTACCTCATATTAGTGGAATCATATGATGAATGTCCATTTAACTGTTGTATTTTATTAAGATACTGTTTCTAAGATTCATCCATGTCATAGCATAATTTAAACTTGCTTACAGTTTGAGTCTGAATAATACTACATTGTATTTATGTACCACATTTTGTAAATACACTCTTTCATTGATGAACACTTGGGTTATTTCCACATTACCTGTTAACTTCACTGATTTTATTTATTTTCTATATATAGCCTGAAATGGAGTGCTAAATAATATTGTAATTTTATGTTTAATTTAATTTAATTTATTTTTATTTTTTTGGTTTTAAAATTTTAAGTTTATTTATTTATTTTGAGAGAGAAAGAGACCGGGACAGGGGTGGAGAGAAAGAGAATCCCAAGTAGGCTCCACACTGTCAGTGCAGAGCCTGATGTGGGGCTCGAACCACAAATCATGAGATCATGACCTGAGCGAAAGTCAGATGTACTTAGCTGACTGAACCACCTAGGTGCTCCATGTTTAATTTTAAATACACAGCATATGATTATGAATAGCAGCTGTGCTATTTTATATATTTTTTTAAATATTAAAAAGGTTTCATTTAAGTTCCTGTCAGTATACATGTAATGTTAATTTCAGGTGTACAACTTAGTGATTCAATACTTCCATACAACACCTGGTGCTCGTCACAAGTGCACTCCTTAATCCCATCACTTATTTAACCCATTCCCCCACCCATCTCCACTATGGTACCATCAATTTGTTTGCTATAGTTAAGAGCATGTTTCTTGGTTTGCCTTTCTCTTTTTTCACCCTTTGGTCATTTGTTTTCTTTCTTAAAATCCACATAGAAGTGAAAGCATCTGGTATTTTTTTCTGACTTATTTTACTTGTGTAATAACCTATAGGTCCATCTGAGTTGTTGCATATGACAGGATTTCTTTCTTTTTTATGGCTGTATGGTAATACTTCATTGTGTGTGTATATGTATATACCTCATCTTTATCCATTAATTAGTCCGTGAGTACCTGGGCTTTTTCCATCATTTGGCTGTTGTGGCTGCTGCTGCTGCTATATAAACATTGAGATGCTTGTATCCCTTTGAATTAGTATTTTTGTATTCTTTAGGTAAATACCTAGTAGTGCCATTGCTGAGTCGTAGGGTAGTTCTATTTTTAACTTTCTGAGGAACTTCCATACTGTTTTCCAGAGTGGCTGCACCAGTTTACATTCTCACCAACAGTGCAAGAGGGTTTCCCTTTCTCCACGTTTTTGCCAGCATCTGTTGTTTCTTGTGTTCTTGAGTTTAGCCATTTTAACAGGTTTGAGTTTTGTATTTGTATTTGTTACAGTTTTGATTTGTATTTCTCTGATAATGAGCAACATTGAACATCTTTTCATGTGTCTGTTGGCCATATGGATGTCTTTTTTGGAAAAAGACATACATATTCATGTCTTCTGCCCATTTTTTATTTGGGTTATTTGGTTTTTGGGTGTTGAGTTTGATAAGTTCTTTATATATTTTTGATACTGAATCACTGTTGGGTATGTCATTTCCAAATATCTTCTCCGATTCTGTAGGTTGCCTTTTAGTGTTGTTGATTGTTTCCTTTGCTCTGCAGAAGTTTCTTATTTTGATGCAGTCCCAAAAGTTTATTTTTGCTTTTGTTTCCCTTGCCTTCGGAGACGTATCTAAAAAGCAGTTGCTATGGCTGATGTCAAAAAGGTTACTGCTTGTGTTCTCTTCTAGGATTTTTATGTTTTCAAGTTTCACATTTAGGTCTTTAATCCATTTTGAATTATTTTTGTGTATGGTGTAAAAAAGTGGTCCGGTTTCATTCTTCTGCATGTTCATGTCCAGTTTTCCCAATACCATTTGCTGAAGTGGCTTTTCCCCATTGGATATTCTTTCCTTCTTTGTCAAAGATTAATTGACCATATAGTTGTGGCTTCATTTCTGGGTTTTCTATTTTGTTCCATTGATCTAAGTGTGTATTTTTGTTAACAGTGCCACACTGTCTTGATCACTACAGCTTTGTAGTATAACTGGAAGTTCAGAATTGTAATGCCTCCAGTTTTGTTTTTCTTTTTCACGATTGCTTTGGCTATTTGGGGTCTTCTGTGGTTCCATACAAATTTTAGGATTGTTTTTTTCTAGCTCTGTGAAAAATGCTGGTAGTATTTTGATAGGGATTGGATTAAATATGTAGACTGCTTTGGGTGGGATAGACATTTTAACAATATTAGTTTTCATCTATGAGCATGGGATATTTTTCTATTTATGTCATCTTAAGTTTCATTCATAATTATTGTGTAGTTTTCAGAGTACAGGTCTTTTACTTCTTTGGTTTATTTCTAGATATTTTATTGTTTTTGGTGCAATTGTAAATGGGATTGATTCCTTAATTTTTCCTTCTGCTGCTTCATTATTGGTGATAGAAATGCAACAGATTTATGGATGAAGTTTCATCATGAAGTCAATGCTTGATTTTTTTTTTCTGTCCCTTTAAGAAAGGGACATATCTTTAGGATGTTGGTTATACTATTGTACCGGGTGTCTTAAAATGACAATAGCATAAAAATGATTTATTTTACATCACAATTAGTATGTTTTCATTGTCATTTACAGTTAGTGTGTTTTTATACTTTTTGCCTTTTATTATTGAAAATTATAATATAGCATAGTAATTTTATTAAAAACTTACTAGAAATTTTTTATATTTCTAAATCTACAGTTTCTTCTATTTATGTTAATTCAAGGACATTGTAAAGTGTTAAAATATAGATGATAAATTTTTAATATTCTAATTGGATTTTTTAAAAGGCGGCACTACATGTTGAATTGTTCATTTAATGTGATGTATAAGTCATCTTATTCAAGGTGACCTTTCCTTCAGCTAAAATTTTTATTGGTATTTACACTTACAGCTTCATACGTTTTTTGCTGGTTCAGATGATTAGTTTGCAGTGTTCAGTACTTTTACTCTGTTTCTGAGTATATAAACTATCCTTGGTGAAAGCAACTTCAATTTATACTCTGTTTCCATTTTTCTAGGTAAAGTTTTTGTAATGTTGGTTAAGGGCTATGGACAAGTTAGTTAAGTAGGTATTATAAATCTATGTATTTCATTACTGTAATTAAAATTTTTTTTAGCGTCTATTTATATTTGAGAAAGACAGAGAGAGAGAGAGAGCGCGCGCACGTGAACGGAGGAGGGGCAGAGAGAAAGGGAGACACAGAATCCAAAGCAGGTTCCAGGCTCTGAGTTGTCAGCACAGAGCCCGATGTGGGGCTCAAACTCATGAACCATGAGATCACGACCTGAGTTGAAGTCAGATGCTTAACCGACTGAGCCACCCAGGCGCCCCTAAATTTTTTTTTAATGTTTATTTATTTTTGAGAGAGACAGAGACAGAATACGAGTGAGTTAGGGGCAGAGAGAGAGGGAGGCACAGAAGCCGAAGCAGGCTCCAGGCTCTGAGCTGTCAGCACAGAGCCCGACACAGGGCTCCAACACATGAATGGTGAGATCATGACCTGAGGGGAAGTCTGACGCTTAACGGACTGAGCCACGGAGGTGACCCTTTGTTATTGTAAATTTTTTTTTTTTTAAGTAATATCATTTATTTATTTATTTTTTTTTCCTTGCGTGCAGGATTTTATTTATTTATTTATTTTTTAATATATGAAATTTACTGTCAAATTGGTTTCCATACAACACCCAGTGCTCATCCCAAAAGGTTCCCTCCTCAATACCCATCACCCACCCTCCCCTCCCTCCCACCCCCCATCAACCCTCAGTTTGTTCTCAGTTTTTAACAGTCTCTTATGCTTTGGCTCTCTCCCACTCTAACCTCTTTTTTTTTTTTTTTTTTTCCTTCCCCTCCCCCATGGGTTTCTGTTACGTTTCTCAGGATCCACATAAGAGTGAAACCATATGGTATCTGTCTTTCTCTGTATGGCTTATCTCACTTAGCATCACACTCTCCAGTTCCATCCACGTTGCTACAAAAGGCCATATTTCATTTTTTCTCATTGCCACGTAGTATTCTATTGTGTATATAAACCACAATTTCTTTATCCATTCATCAGTTGATGGACATTTAGGCTCTTTCCATAATTTGGCTATTGTTGAGAGTGCTGCTATAAACATTGGGGTACAAGTGCCCCTATGCATCAGTACTCCTGTATCCCTTGGATAAATTCCTAGCAGTGCTAATTTAAAAGAGAGTTGGGGGCGCCTGGGTGGCTCAGTTGGTTGGATGTCCAACTTCAGCCCAGGTCATGATCCCATGCTCTGTTGGTTCGAGCCCCGCATTGGGCTCTGTGCTGACAGCTCGGAGCCTGGAGCCTGCTTCGGATTCTGTGTCTCCCTCTCTCTCTCTGCCCCTCCCCTGCTTGCACTGTCTTTTTCTGTCTCCCAAAAATATATAAATATTAAAAAATGAAAAAGAGAGTTGGAAATTGGTTATTTTGAATAATTTTTGGGGGGAGAAAGAGGGAAAGAGTGTGTTTTGGGGGTACAGAGGGAGATAGGAAGAGAGAATCTTAAGCAGGCTGCACTCCCAGCCTGGAGCCCTATGTAGGGCTTGATCTCATGACCGTGAGATGATGACCTGAGGTGAAATCAAGATTTGGACACTCACCTGAATACTGAGCCACCTAGGCTGCCCTGAAATAATTGCTTTTGATATAGTAGGTAGGCCCTCTTTCATTATATTTGCCTGAATGTTCTCTTAGAAGTGTCTCTGAACAGCATACAAATTTAATAATAGTTTAAAAAATATTACAGAATAAGGTATGGTTTCCCCAGAGTCTTTTGCAGTTCTGCAAACATCCAGCAGGGATCTCCTCTACACCCAGTTTTCATCTGAGTATAATTACTGATACTGTCTGTGATTATACTGTTTGGGCATTTTATAGAATATTAGTGCCTTGAGAGAGTTCTTAGTTGGACACAGATAATGTAATATGATAAAATATTAACCTTATTCACAGTCTAGAAATATTTGGAGGTTGGGCAATGTTTTAAAATGTTTTTTATTAAATGGCATAGTAATTGTAAAGTTTAGAATCTTTTACAATGGGCCTTTTAGAGGAAATGTGAAATGCTGAAATTGCACAGTGCCTAAAAATTCTTTGCATACAGTATTGCTCAGAACAAGTCTTTAAAGAGAATGGATGTGGATAACTTAATTTTCAAGGTTGATCATTTAAGTATTAGAAACATTTTTTTCTCAATCTGTATTTCTTGCCACGTGGTGACAGTAGGATTTACAGGAATTAATAGGTGTTCACTTTCATTTTCTTTGATAGTAATTAGGTAGGTCTTTTGAAATGGAGTTTTTCTTTAAAAATATGTAATTCTAACTAATGTCTCATTTCTAAAAAATTATTTTGTTGACTTAAAACTGACTTCAAAGGAAATGATTTGACATTGTCAGTTTGATGAATGATAGGGACATGATAGCTTTTTGAAACCATTTGGGAATAGTTTAATACTTTTTTAAGAAAATGATCATCAGTTTGTAAGTTCATTGAATGAAAGTATTTTTGAAAATTGAACAATCTTAAACATGTTTCATTGTAGAACTTATCAGTTAATATAAATCCTAGAGATAGGAAATTCAGTGCTTTATGAATCCAAGGAGTAAAAAATAAGGAAAGATAAGTGTTAGGGTTAACTTACTTTAGTATGTTGTTGGAAACCAGTAACTTTGTTTTGTATCCCTGTGTGTTAGTGTTTTATGTTTGAGATGTTTATCTTTTATATTATTGGAACGAATTGGAACTCATTTGTAGTAAGTTCTCTATAGTGGTTCATGTAAAATGTGATGTTATATTGGTTCTTCCTTCAAAGCAAATATACTGTTCAGGAATTTTAAGGAATGCTTTTAAAATTTTTGAGTGTGATCTCGTTTTAAGTATAAACATATGAAGAGTAGTGTATGTCATGTACCAAATTTCCTGGGGTGAAAACATTAGCCATACAATTTTCACAAAAGAAAGGGGTACTTTGTAACATTTTAGGATATATTTGGGTATCCTTTTTGTGTGTGCATAATGTAAGTTGAAGGCAAAATACATTTTTATGATTGTTTTTGTCGTAATTAATGTTTTTTAGGCATTAAATGATATTAACGGTAATTTACTAATTTTTACAATGTGCACAATACAGGCAGTTTATATTACTAGAAAGTGTGTGCATTTTAGCAGACAGTAAAACACTAAATAATAATTATGTTTAGAAACAAAATGTGAAACTTAGAGTTAGTAAGAAGCAGTGATCTTTCAGGGACATGAAAAATACTGTATGTTTAAATCCCTTAATTTGGATTTAGTCAATGTTAAATTGAATAAAAGAAAATGTTGATGTTTGGAAAGTGGAAAAAGACATTGGAACATATTTAGTGTGCAGCTGTTGTAGAGCAAATTGAAACTGACGTATTTCATCCTGTGCTTATTAAAACTTTGTCTCTGTGAACATTTGGATCTTTTCTTTTTGTTTCAGATATTTGGTTTCCAGGCAGGACTGACATCTTTGGATTGTAGGGGATCTTACTGCTTACCTGTACCCATTATTCCCTCTTTTAGCACTGCTCTTTATGTTAAACTTCTGAAACTACCCACATGCTGGTAAGTATTATGTTAAAATATGGCTTATGGCAATTTTCATGTATTATGAAGGGGAAAAAACTCAGTCGTGTCTCTTATGCAAGTGTGTTAGTTTTATACAAAACCTTAGAAAAATATCTGAAGTTCTTCTGTCTTTTACTGAGACACTAAAAATCTCTCTTTAATGCCTGAAGTATACTAGATCATAGTCTCTCTTGTGGTAATGTTAACTGTTGTCGGGGTAATAACTGTTAATCCATGTTGCAACTAGAGTAAACTGTTGCTGCTTCATACTGTACTAGTAACTGTAAGGGCAAGTACCTTATTTTTGCCTTTTTAAGAGGATATGGACAAAGATTTTTAAAAGTTGCCATTTAATATCAAAGCCTAAGTATTTGTCACCTAAATAACAATTTCATGTGTATTCATAGGCACTGAGAAAAGTATACCCATAACATAGATTAGACATTTGATATGTTTGTAGTTAATGTATTTTAAAAGAAACGGATATTAGATCATATTTTCATTCGTTTTTGGGTTACTTTATTTGGAGGTCGTATTTCTTTAAATTGAAAGAGGTTTATAGAAAGAAAGCCAGTAGTTATGACTTCTTAAATTTTAGTTGAAAACAAACTTTAATATATTAAAAAGAAAATTGCTTGAAGGTATGAAAAAAGGTTTCAAAACATGAAATATATTCTAGTGAAATAGTTCTACATTGTAAAATTTAGATTACTTTTATTATTTGGATGGAATATATCTTTGCTTTCCCATCCTAATTAGTAAGCTAATTTTTACAGATTGTTAATTTCTATTAGTTATTTATGAAAAGCAACATGACTTCTAGCAAATATATTTTATCTAAAGTACTTCATTTATTAAAAATATATTTCTTTAATAACTTTTAAAATGAAATTTATAAATTGCTCACATCTTCAAAAATTTTGCCTATTGATCCAGAAAATTAAAATATAGAAGTTGCAGTTAATTAAGTCTTGGAACCAGTTTTTTTGGTAAAATGAAACCATTATTAAATGATCATTCTTAATTTTCTCTCGATAAGTTTAATTTTGTCCTTAGTCATCCATATTCCACGCGTGTCATATATTATGTTGTATAGAGATTTACTTTTTAACTTTTTACTTGTATATACATAACATGTTGTATTTGAGCCAAATTTTATATTCCAATCTATTAAGAAATACCATGGGATATGTCCCAGTTGGTATGTTGATTATCAACTTTAATAGATGTTTGTAAGTACTGTTATCTCAGTTATGTGCTGATTTATTTATCATTATAATACTGAGATTTTTAGAAATGGTGCAATTTACCTTAGAAAATACTTAGCTTTTTTTTAAAGCCAAAATTTTCAAAATGAATTATAGCCTTCATATGAAAAAAATTGAGTATTTAAATAGGCAAGGCTTAGTTTAAGGATGTGAAGGACTTACTGCAAGTATTGTCAAATGTGGTTGAAAATATGCCTGCTGACATCTAGAAGAAAATATTCCATTTAAAATACTAAAAGCATGAGATCACACAATGCTTATATTTGGAAGTAACTTGATTTTTTGTAGTTAAGACCACTTCTGTGATATTCGAGTGATATTTTTCTATGCTTTATGTGAGTATTTTGCTTTGAAATAGTTTCTTTATATTATTTAACATAATTAATAGACCATAAACTATAATTTGTTCTTAGCAACTCTAAATTGAAAGTAATACATGTAAAACTCATTAAATTGATACGTATTTTAGTTAAATGAATAAGATCCCAGATAAAATATATCATATAGTGCTTGCATTAAATCAAAATCATATGAGAACCGAGAATTTTATTTAACTCATGTAGTGAGTGAGGATTATTTTAGTAAGGCACCCTGTTTGTATCATTTAATGTCAATTCTGTTCCCAGTATGGTATCTCCCTGCCTCAAATCATACAAGCCGTTTCATTTGAATTTTTAAAAATTATATTCCAGTTTCCTAAAGCACATGTATGATGCTATGTATATTTATATTTATCTATCTACCTACCTACCTATCTATTCAATAAGAAGAGCATATTTACTATAGGCCATGGATTTTAAAACCCTTATACCACACTGAAAAAAATTTTAGTTGGAATGTGTAAGTTAGTAATGGAAATCTAGATTTTATATAAAACAGAAAAGTAGTTTTATACTTTTTGTTTAAAAATGTCTAAATTGATGCTAATCATATGTGAAATTTCAGACTAACATTTATTTTAATCATTTTTGCTAATTTTTAGAAATATATGGTTTAAGTAACATTGAAAATAAGTTATTTTTTTCCTGTATGAATGTTCCTGTTAATATATTTTAACAAGCTAACACTAAACTCCAGTTTCTTGGAATTTATTTTTTTCAAAATATTTTGGTCATATTTTATCTTTCTGTATTACACAGTTTCTAAACAAATAAACATTTCAAAAAATTTTTTTCTTCATTACTTTATATCAGGTTAACTTTTAATTCTTTTAGTCCCTTAGAACAGGATTAAATTATGTAGGATATAGTGGGAAAGGCATAGTGATGATAATATTTAATGACAGGAGTCTTGAGCAGTTAATTCAAATTTTAATTTTTCTCTCTGTTTAGTAAGAGGATGTTTAAAAGCAGGCAATAAAGTATTAGTTAAAGGGCAATAAAGTATTATAAGGTTATTCTAAGTAGGATTAAGGCTTGGTCTCTTGTAGATACTTATTTTAAAAATTTCTACTGTGGTGATAATGCTTTTAGGCTTCTAGATAAATTCTTGGAGTTAACATTTTTTTTTTTTCAGAACAGACAAACTATAATAAACACATTAACTTTATTTCCAAACTTTTAAATTGAAATACTAATATTTTATGGAAAAGTGCATAAATTATGGTGTTTCCTAAGTGAATTGGACCTTTGGTAACCAGCAGAAAGATCAAGGAGCAGAATATTATCAGCATCTCAAAAGCCTCTCTCACTTACCTTCCTGCAGGGTTAACTGTTATTCTGATTTCTAATAATATAGATTAGTTTTGTCTATTCTTGGACATAAATAGAATCATCCAACATATTCTCCTTTTTGACTGGCCTCTGTCACTGAAAGTAATGTTTGGGAGATTCAGACAGCAGAATGTAGTTTTTAGATTGTTTGCTTTTGTCATTATGCAGTATTCTATTACATGAACATTGACCATTTACACATTTTTGATCTGTAATTTTAATTGAAAAATAAGTATCTAAAGTGTGTGTCAATTTATTTTTTATTCCTTTGCCATTTTCCCTTTTCCTTAAGAAGCTTCAGTTGTTTGGGAGATTGGATGTCATTCATAAATATTTTTTGATTTTCTATGTTGTGATAAGCATTGTGGTACATATTGGAATTGGGGAAAGAATACAGTAGAATGCAGTGAGGGTAAGGGATATCCACAGAGCATGAAAACTTAGTCTAGTGGGAGAGGACACTACACACACAAGAAAACATTTGTCTTTCAATGGCAAAATTGAGGCTTAAGCGAAATGTCCTGTTTAAAGAAAGTAGAAAATTTCCTGCGACATTGTGGTTGGTTTCAGAGAGAAAGTGGCAGTACAATTGGGTTTTATTGGTTGAATTGGGTCTAGACATCTAGACATCAGGAGATTGTTTGGGGTGCAGAAGTTTCTATGGGGATAATATTGTCTGAACAAAGTCAAGGTTGGTCTGTTGGATCTGAGAATGGTACAGTGGGAGAGGAATTTGGAAGTCTCCTTTTGGGCCTTGACTTGTACATGATTAAGGGTGTCTGAGCTTTTTTAATCTTAAAAAAAAAAAAAAAGGTTAAACTAGTTAATGAAATATTCATTAACCCCATTTATTCCTCACCAGGCTTGTTAAATTGCAATTATACCATAGTCTTAAGTTCATTTTCTCCTATAATTGAGGGTTCAAAAATGTGATCTCATTTATAGAGAGATAGGTGCAACATACTTTGGAAGTTGAGAAAAATTATTTTGGCTTAGAAAGTCATGGAGAATGTGAAGATGGTAACTTCTAAGCAGATTATTAAAGAATGAATACGATTTGAAAGAAAATACTTTTTTATATAGTGTTAGGTTGTTAGGTACTTTAATGAAGTTTTCATTAACAACGCTGTGAGCTTAAGATGATATTCTCTGTTATAAACTAAAGCTCAGGGAGGTTACATAAATTGTCCCAAGTCACACAGTGTCTGGGCAAGGAATCTCATGGAAGGTTATCTGATTCTAAAGTCTTTGGTGCCTTTCTTACCTGAAGGTGTGAAGATGTACATTATCTTTTGTTAATCATCTCCAGAGGCTCAGTGTACTTCTTGCCTTGTAGTAAAAGTGGATTTCTATGTATCGAGAGGACAGTTGAGATAATACAGCTAATAAATCTGAACTCTCCTAGTATCTCCTAGTATACAGTTAATAGTATATAGATATTATTGTAATGATCTCATAGAATTGTAGATAATAGGGTTAGGTGGAATCTTAGACATTATCTCAATTTATCAGTCTATGATGCAGCTTTTGATTTATAGTTGTTTATCCATGGGTTGAACATTTTATTCAGAGAGAGGCAACCAGATTCATTTTTGGGAATCTCTAGAGTTCTTTATTTTATTGAGTCAAAATCTGCTTTCATGTTTCTTCTCTTTCCTAATTATTGCTTATATGTGTCATGAGTCATTTTCATAGACATAAGGAGGTGGGAAAACACGTTTCTTTACAAGATTGAGGGATCCCTCTAAGTACCCATTCCTTATTTAACACATTGGCGTATGTCTTGGTTTTGGCTCATGAAGTTATTGAACAGTTCCTTTGTTTGAGGAAGGTGTTGCTGGGAATCTGTGTTTGAGTTCAGTGTTAATTAGGAAATTTGGCGTTAGTCGGCTCATGGTAATTGACGTGGTGTGTAAAGGCTAAGAGAACAGATACTGATCTTTTTGCCTCCCTGAAACAAAAACTGAAGCAGCCATTTTCCTGCTTTAGCTCAGAATAACACTAGAATAAATGCTTTTAGCTTTAATGGAGGCTAGGCCCTTCAAGATAAAAAAAAAAAAAAAGCCAATATTTATTTATCAGCAAACATAGAGGATAAGTAACCCACCCCACAGGGCTCAACATCACGTTGCTCAACTGCCCTGTTCTTTATAATACCACAGTTTGAACCTCAAGAACACAGAGTTGGGGTTTTTAATACCCCTGGAGATAGAGGTTTTTAATTCCCTTTGTTCCAGAGCTATGATTATTTTCATCTGCTTTTGTGATAAATACTGTCTTGAACAGAATGTCTTAAAACTGGTAAGACTTAGTTGGGATGCTACCTCCACTTGAGTGGCAGCAGCCTGATTGTTAGCTTCAGTTCTTGGATCTGGAACGTGCTTTCATGGAATATTTTGAACTGAAAAGAAATCCTTTCATCATCTATTACAATCTTCTCATTTCAAAGATGAAAAGACTGAGTCCGGGAGAGTTCAAATTACTTAACCTAAGACCACACAGTAAATACCAGTGCTGCAGTGTGATCCTCCCTTTCTTGATTCAGGGCTCCTTCAACTGTACCACACTACTTAAAAGTCATTATTACTATTATTTTAATTTATGTATGATAAAATATACAAAACAGAAAGTTTACCATTTTAACCATTTTTAAGTGTACAATTCAGTGGCATTAAGTATATTCACATTGTTGTACTACTGTCACCACTTTTCATTTACGTAAATTTTATCTTTTGTACCCATGGAAACAGTAAATTCCCATTATTCCTTACTTTTAGTCCCTGATAACTTTTTACTTTCTCTCTGTATGAATTTGACTATTCTGGGTACTTAATGTAAGTTAAATCATTAAATATTTGTCCTTTTGTGTCTGACTTGTGTCACTTAGCATGAAGTTTTCAAGATTCATCCATGCTGTAGCATATGTCAGAAATTTTTCTTTCCTCCCCCTCTTCCTCCCTCGTGTCCTCCCTAACTTGCTCCTTCCTCTCTCTCTCCTTTCATCCCTCTCTCCCTTCTTTTCTTCTAAATTCATTCCATTTTAAGGTTGAAAAATTCCAATGTATGTATATACTTTATTTATTCATCCATCAGTGGACATCTGGGTTATTTGCACCTTTTAGCTATTGCCAAGTGGTGCTTTCAACGTGGGTGTACAAATGTTTGAGTTCCTGTCTTCACTTCTTTTGAATATATACCTAGAGGTAGAATTGCTGGATCATATGGTAATTGTATATTTAATTTCATGACAAACTACCATTTTGTTTTTCACGGTGGCTGTCCCATTTTACATTTCCACCAACAATGCACAAGTGTTCCAATGTCTTTACATCTTTACCAACACTCATTATTTTAGTTTTTTTGATAATAGTCGTCCTAAAGAACATAAAATGGTGTTTCATAGTAGTTTTGATTTACATTTCTCTAACAACTAGTGATATTAAGCATCTTTTCAATTGCTTATTGACCACTTGCATATCTTCTTTGGGGGAATATATATTCAAATTTATTGCTGCTATTCAGATTATTTTTGTTGTTGATGTGTAGGTGCTCCTTAGGAATTCTCTATACTAAATTTTTATTATGTATATGATTTGCAAGTTTTTTTCTCCAATTCTATGGGAAAGCACTGCTTTTTAATGTTAAGACTCTATCTTAATCTAACTCCCAAACCAGAAACTTAGTTTACCTCTTCTATAAATCTTTTGCTTTTTGTCTTAAAACGTTATCATTTACATTTGACACAGTTTTTTGTAAAAACTGGTATAGCTTGAGCAAGTAAAAAGTGATCAAATGCATATTTGGAATAGTTCTTTGGGGAGGAGGAAAAAGGTAAACTTATTAGAATTCTTTGTGTTTACAAGTTTATCTTCACAGTAGTTTTTGCTTTTACCATTTACAGAGATAGCTAACTTAGATTGGTTTTTCTGCAGAAAGATTTTATAATTTTCTACATTGTAGGGAGATCTTTTCCCGCTTAATTGTCTTCTCTTACAAAAAAAACCAAACATGTTTTAGGGACGCCTGGGTGGCTCAGGTGGTTAAGCATCTGACTTTGGCTCAGGTCATGATTTCATGGTTTGTGGGTTGGTGTCCCGCATTGGACTCTGCACTAACAGTGTGGAGCCTGCTTTGCCTCTCCCCTGTTCATGCTCTCTCTCCTTCTCTCTCAAAATAAACAAACTTTATATGAGAAAAAACAACAACACGTTTTAAAGATACTTATCTGTCTTCAAAACTTACAGGGCTTGACCGTCTATAGACTGATGTTATAGACCACTTTAATAATACTAAATAGAATGAAAATTAAAGCAAATGCACAACTGATTAAATCAAAGTGCTTTTCATCCAGGATGGGCTTCAGGAGGATGTAGGTCTCAGAACCAGTAGGAAGATTGGGATATTAGTACCTATTTTAAAATGAACTTGTAAATACCTCCTGGTTTTCATATATCTGGGCTGACACATATATGTGTGTGTATGTGTATGTGTGTGTGTGTGTATGTGTATGTTGTGCGTGTATATATGTCATGTCAAATTCATAAGCATAGGCTTCATCACTTTTTTTAAAATAAGCAATTGTGCTTATTAATGGAAAACAGGAGGGTTTTTTAAACTATAATAATATTAAGGGAATTCAAAATTATTTTTGTGAGCATTATTCATTAAAGAGATACTATCATAGGCCTAGTGCTCGTACTTGTTCGATTTGAAATCTAAGAGAATACTGAAATATAGCTCTTTCAGTAAGTTAATTCAGCCAAAGCACTTAGAGTTCTGATTATGAGATTATTTCTCTAATGGTGGATGTTAACATTAATTTCAACAATCTGGTGAATATATTTTAACAAGTCCAAGCAGATAAAACACTGTTCTGTGTATGGTTACAGAGCTAGACACTTCAGGGTAGACTGAGATTCCTATAAATCCAGCATTGTTTAGCTGTGTCAGATTCTCTTGAAAGTGACATGCATTGCTGATGCAGGTTTCCGCTTTAAAGGCAGATAAATCAGTATGATTCATTCATCAAAATAAGATTCAAACTCATCAAAATGTGTTAATGACTGCTGAAATTGTGCCTCTACACAATGGCTCTACCGTTCTTAAGATTTTCTAGGTCTTTTAAAGAAGCTTAAGGCAGTTGAGAATGAGAATTACAGCAATCGTCATTTGTCTTAGGCTCAATTCATGCATCCATTTCACATCCAAACTTTAATTTCCTTAAAAAATGCTCTTTTTTGTTGTTCTGAAGCTTTAGATTGGGCACTTAAGAATCTACTGTCTTTTGAGACAGGGTGTTAAGTCCAAATTTTACTGCCTTACAAGAAACAAAATATGCATTTTTTATTTGATTAGTCTTCACATTTACAGAGAGTTAAGCATGATCATAATGAAAATATCTTATCCTGGTAAATTTCTCCATGATATCATATGGTGAATTTGATTTGGGAAATACATAGCGCAAATTGTTCTTGTTTCAGCTTTCTCTTTTGATTTGGATAACTTGTTGAAATAGCTTCCCCCTTCCCTCCGCCCTGCTTTTGTATTACAGTTAACTCCCTTTGTAAGCTCAGTTTCAATCAAACTTCTTAAAGCAAGTGGCTGGGTCTTATTAGTACTATCTACTAAGGTGGAATAATTTTATTTGAGCTGTATTCTCAGGTCAGGTATATAACAGTGTGGACCACATGCCAGATGGCTCTGTGCGTGATGTAACTTAAGTCTTTTATAGGATTCTGTGTTTTGTGACTTGGAATATACTTGCATGGTCTTGTTAATGTAACCACCTTCCCGTTATTAAGCATTTCCTTGCATATTTCTTAGAACTTTTCTTTGTTTTGCTCATATTTTTTGGTTTGTCCTTTATTAACTTTTTCATGATTCTTTTATATGCTTATCTGGGTGATTAAAACAGGGAAGGATGACAAGAAAAGACAGGATGCATATGTTCTTGTTTTGTGAACAGTGTTCCGCATTCAGTTGCAATTTTTGTTCTTAAAACTCCATTGAGTTTGTCCACTGTTTGTCTGCCTTTTTGCACACTTGATACTGTTCTATGTTCATTCAGGTCTATTTTACAGGTAAGTGACAAATGTCCAGTATGTGCCAGACACTCTCTGCAAGGCCTTAGCTATGGAGATACACCAATAAACAAAATTGGCAAAATGCCTGCCTTTATGGCAGTAGAAAATACACATTCTATAAGTTAAGGGAATATTAAAATGAGAAAAAATGGTTTAAGAGGCAGTGTATATTGTCTTTTATAATCTAATTTCATAAAATTGACCTTTTTACTGTCTTAAGCCTTGTAAAGAGACGTTTACATAGGTTTTTTTTTTTTTTTTTTTTAACATTTATTTACTTTTGAGAGACAGAGACAGAGCACAAGCGGGGGAGGAACTGAGAGAGGAGACAGAGAATCCAAAGCAGGATCCAGGCTCTGAGCTGTCAGCACAGAGCCCGAGGCGGGCTTGCACTCACAAACCATGACCTGAAGTTGGATGCCTAACAGACTGAGCCACCCAGGCACCCATGGTTTTTCTTTTTTTCTTTTTCTTTTTTTAATTTTAATTCCAATGTAGTTAACATTTGGTGTTATATTAGTTTCAGGCATATACGTAGTTTTTGATTGCATAATATTTTTGAATTAGTCTATATTTTTCTGTCTAATTTTGTTAATGATTCATATTTGAACTGAAAACCATTTAATTAGTGGTGGATTGGGGGACCTGGGTGGCTCAGTCAGTTAAGCGTCTGACTTCTGCTCAGGTCATGATCTCACAGTTCATGGGTTTGAACCCTGTGTCAGGCTGGTTCTGTGCTGACAGCCCAGTGCCTGGATCCTGCTTCAGATTCTGTGCGTCCTTCGCTCTCTGCCCCTCCCCAAGCAGTGCTCAGTTTTTCTCTGTCTCTAAAATATTCTAAACTATTTTACTCCTTTCATACATATCTTTGTCTTATTAATGCATATACATACAGTGAATAGTGTATACAGTGAATAGTTCTAGATCTATGTGGATTAAGTCCCAAGGTTAGTCCCCAGTACCGTTAGTGAGGGAGTGTCTTTAAAAGTTGGCATTAAGTTTGCATTATAAGGAAGGCATCTTCCATAGGAGTAGGCTTGCTAACTTGTATTTTCTTTAATAAACAGATTTGTTCAGGTGTACTTTACATAGCGTAAATTCACCCATTTCAGGTATGTAAATACAGTGATTTCTAGCACCTTAACTGAGTTATGCAGCTGTTACCATGAATCAGTTTTAGAACATTTTCACCCTCCCAATAAGTTTACATGCTCATTTACAGTTAATCCCCAGCTCTAGCCACAGGTAACCACTTTCTTTATAAATTTATTTTTTATGGCATGTGAATAGAATCATACAAAATGTGGTATTCTGTATCTGGCTTCTTTGACTTAGATAATGTTTTTGAGATTCATCTTTGGCATAGCCAGTAGCTAATTTGTTTTTCATTCTACATCTGTATGTGGCTTTCCTTAACCGAGTAAAATCTATTCAGGCTTGCCAATAACTATCCATACCCTTATTCAGAAATGTTTAAATTCCAGAGTTGTATGCATGGCTTTCAAACCTGGTTACAGTTGTTGCTACAACTGTGACTTGGGATGTTCTGAGAATGTCCTTTGTGTCATTAGCCCCTTCTTCAACATCAAATACATAAAAGCTTTTGCATAATTTTTGTGATAATTGCTTTAAAACTTATTTAAATGTAGAATTTAACTCCTATCAGGGAGATGAATAGCTGGCACTGGGTCTTTTATTAATAGAATTTAAATCTTTGGTAAGTTAATTCATTTTGAAATTGCCTAGTTTTGTCATTATAGGACTTTATAATTTTCGCATCTTGATTGATTTTATTCTTTATAATTGCCTTAATGGTCCAGGACCTAGCATATAATTGATTTTTAATAAATGTTAATTGAAATGAACCAAAGTAGAATTTAATAATTCTATAAACATTTTTAGATCAGCTAACATAAACTTTGAAGACATTAGAAAAAAGTACAAGTATACTAGGTCATATTAATGTTTAAGGAAGAAAAGGTAGGTATATTTTCTTTTTGTTCATCTTCAATTTTTTAAATAAATGATTAGCTTTAATATTGTAAAGCTAATATTCTAGCTTCTGAAGAGAAACATAAGTTAAATGTGCCATTCTTGAATATCTTAAATTTTAGTTTATCCTAATAAGTGCAAATATTCAGATATGAGTGCTCTTGGAGTTTCTGTTTCTAGAGATTAGTTGTTTAGTCTCATGATGATCTTCATTTTTTGGGGGAGGAATAATATTTGAAGGTGAATACTTAATTTTTCATACTTAATTTCTCAAAATATTCTTTTATAGAAACCCTATGAGTAATGAAAAAAATCACAAAAGTATTTTGAGGTATGGCTACACCTGAAAATACTAGATAGAACTGTACCAAGCTTTCATATTACTTTAGAGTTGTGTAGGATGTAGTTTATAAAGTGCCCTGTAATGGATTATTACATGAAGTATACCAGTTTTCATTAACATAGTTCTCATATTAAAACTAGAGTATAATTTACATATAGCAAAATTCAACAATTTTATGTGTACAACTCAATGATTTGTGACAGATATATATATACTCATGTGGCTGCCAAACTTCTTTCTGGTCCCACTGCAGTTAGTCCCTTTCTCTTTTCTTGGAGTGCGTCAACTTTTGGTGAGAACAGTTGGCTCATAATAAGGGGTAATGCCGGTGTCGATTCAGGGTTGACTGGTTAGCGTGTTAGCTGGTAGACTCACTATTCCTTGCTTTGTTGTTCCATCTTTCACCCAAACTCATCAGACAACTGATTCTTTTCAGTAGGGCTTGTGGGATTTCTCTAGGCCACTGTGTGGCCAGAGACTGAGTCTCATAGCATTTTCAGTTACATAAGAAAATATTTTGTAAATAGATTTTATATATACGCATTCACATATTTTGATTTCATTGAGTGAAATCAATGAAGGTAGTGTTTTTTTAAAGCATAGTTTAAGAGAGTAATAAAAGAAAAATAGAAACCTAATTTTAACATGTGAGATATCATAGGACTCTAAAGTATTTTAAGTGACAACAAGCACAGTAGTCTAAATCTTTAACAAGATTAAAACTTTTTAAAAACTTATTTTACTGTTCTCTGTATTTCGTTTAATTTATTTACAGCCTTGTATTTGTATCAGGGTGAAAAATTGACCTAAATTGCATTTGCAGTCTCAACTACCAGTTTGTTCATATCAGAAAGAATAGTTTTATTGTGTAAATCCCTGTATTTATTTATGTTTCTTTTGGGGAGTTGGGAAATAGAGAATAGACATAAATCTAGGCTTTACCGATTATGAATGTTTTCCCTCCAAAGAGGTCATTGATTTTTCTGTGAATTTATCTTGATTGAATGATTTTTAATAACACATCTTAAAGTGAAAAAATACTACCTCCTAAGTAATCTTTATAGGAGTAATAGTCCAGAATCTTAAATTTAATAAATAACATGATTGTTATTTAAATTGCTATTACACTTAATAAATAACATGAACATGTTTTCATCAGATGTTCTGTTGTCTCTCTTAGTACTAACTTTTAAGCCTCTGCTTATGCTGTTTTGGGATTTATTTTGGTTAATTTCAACACTTTGCAACATTTTAGTTATAATTTTCAATTATGAAATTATAAATCTTGTCATTGTATTAATGATTTTATATTTTACTATATAAAGTACATTTACTTAGAATATTAATGCATTCTTGTTTGAAAAAAATTCCCTTGAAAGAACAGTTTTTATTATTTAACAGTCCTCTCAGGCTTTATTTTTTGTCACGTTTTGATTCTGATCTTATAATGTGTTTAAATGACCAATTGAAAAATACCTACTTTAAGTTTTTAGAGTGTGCGTGTATGGGATTAAAAAGACATGAAAAAACACTACTATAGGTAAATAACATCTGTCTTTATATCAGTTAGATGTTTCTCTTTGATTTTTTTTTAAGTGCATGAAGAGCATGCAACACATGTTAACAACCAGAGAGTGTTGGTCCAATGAGAACAGGAGGTTTTCTTTGATTTTCCTGGTGGAAAACTTGATATTTTCCACATGGAATTTTATGATCAGTTGGGTGTGAAGTTGTATGGGCAAATAGGATTCGTCTCTTTCTCTTGTTAAAAGTTTTAAACTTAGTAAAATTGTTTAGTGGTACCCAAATGAACATTTAAAATTCATTCTTAGATTATTGACTTTAAATTTGATTTTTGGATATTGGGGAATATTATTACAAGACCTACATACATCTCTTTCTATGAGAAGAATTATGCTAGTTTTTCCCCAGTATTTGGTTTTGTCTATGTACAACAGCAGGAGAATATTATCCTGTGACAGCATTTTATTCTAGTGACAGTATCTTTGAAATACGTCTGTGTTTCATTATTTTTTGGGAACTGAAATGTAAGAGTATATTCAAAAGAATTCTAAGTTATTAATATATTAAAAGGGAAATGGCGTGGTTAGAAATAACTAAATTTAGCTTAAGTTTTTTTATCATTGCTTCTAAATTTCTTAACTATGTTTGATTTAATCTCTTTTTAATATATTAATTTGAAATTTAGGAACAAATAATCATTGGAGATCCCCATATCCAAAATATCATATGGTGCATACTTAGAGGCAGGAGGTAATCTCTAAGAACGGCATCATAATACTCTTCTATAGCACTTGTACTTTATTAATTCCACTATATACAGGGATTTATTTGAACCTCATTATAAACAAGTCATTTGTTCTCGATTTTATAAGATGTGGAAATCAAAGATTACAGAGGGTGATATGGTAGACCTAGAGAGATCTGGTTCTAGACATTTTTTAATTAGTTGGTGATGGAACCCTCAATAGCAAGTTGGTAACTGTTAGCAAGTTCTCGATAATAACTTTGTGTTCTTTATTATTTATAACTTTAAAAAATACTGCCAGTTTCCTCGATGAATCTGTTAATACTTAGCTTTTTTCAAGTTTCAACTGATTAATGACTCATTTATTTGTTTTAGAAATAATATTTTGGCACCTATCATGTGAAAACTTGTGTTGTAGGCCCTGGAGTCTCATTATGAATAAGACACAGGCTTTCCTCCTTTCTTATCTAAGTATTTAGAGAGATGTTCTATTTTTTTTTTTAATGTTTCAAGTTTTTATTTAAATTCTAGTTAACATATAGTGTAATTTGGTTTCAGGAGTAGAGTTTAGTGATTCATCACTTACGTACAACACATGTACGCTGAGCACGCAGTGCTGATCCCTACAGGTGTCCTCCTTAATACCCATTACCCATTTAGCCCATCTTTCCCACCGTCCTCCCTTCCAGCAACCCTCAGTTTGTTCTCTGTATTTAAGAGTCTCTTATGGTTTGCCTCCCTCTCTGTTTTTTTTTTTTTTCTTTCTCCTACGTTCATCTTTAATGTTTCTTAAATTCCATTTATGAGTGAAATTGTACGGGATTTGTCTTTTTCTGACTGACTTATTTCGCTTAGCATAATACACTCTAGTCCCATCCATGTTGTTGCAAATGGCAAGATTTCATTCTTTTCGATGGTTGAGTAATATGCCATTGTATATGTATACACCACATCTTCTTTATCCATGTGTCTGTTGATGGACATTTGGGCTCTTTCCATAATTTGGCTGATGTTGATAATGCTCCTATAAAAATCAGGGTGCATGTTCTGCCCCTTTGAATCCGTATTTTTATCCTTTGGGTAGTGCAGTTGCTGGGTCATAGTGTAGTTCAATTTTTAACTTTTTGAGGAACTTTCATACTGTTTTCCACAGTGGCTGCACAAGTTGGCATTCCCACCAACAGTGTAAGACAGTTACCCTTTTGCCGCATCCTCACAACCTGTTTCCTGTGTTGTTAATTTTTGCCTGACAGGTGTGAGGTGCTATCTCATTGTAGTTTTGATTTTTATTTCCCTGATGATGAATGATGTTGAGCATCTTTTCTAACTCTTACATCGGTACCTGGGTTTGTTTGATTGACTTGCTTCTGGAAGATACATCTAATTATGTCCTTCTCCTGCCTAAAATACTTCTTCTAGCTTTTACAGTAAAGATTAAAATCTTTAAAACATTCTGTGAAACCCTCCATGATCTGACCCTGTCTTGGCTGTCCATCTGAATGTCTTCTTCCTTAGTCCCTCAATACTTTTTGCCTTTTTCACTTGGTTGTCTTTCAGCCAGGTCTTTCATCATATTTTTCCACTAGTCAATTGCCTAAACAACTTTTACTCACCCCATAGATACTAGAAATTGACACTTGGTCTGACTAGGACACATTCCCCTAATATATTCCTTCATGTGATATTGTTTCTGTTTTTCACTGCACTTTTCATAGAAGTAATTTTACACTGGTTCATGTGATTATTTAATAGTTCTCCTTTCTTTTTGCTTAACCTCCGTAAGGACCATTTCTTTTTCTATGGAGGATATTTATCCTCAAAACCTTGAATCCATTGTAGGCACAAGTAAATATTTATTGACATGCAGCTGGTAATTTTTTCAGTGATTTCTTTGTTTTTTTGGTTGTCTGATTGATGAGGTTTTAGATTGTATGTGGTTTTGACAGCCAAGTCTGTCTCCTATTTACTTCCATAATATGTGTAAAATGTGCTCTTGGCCCAAGGAAAAAGCCAGTGACTTTAGTTACTGAACTTGAACTAAAATGTTCGTGATTTTTGTAATCAGAATTCTCAAGGTTATATTTGAGTGTTAGTATTACATACATAAAATATATTCTATAAACACATTTCCTTTCTCTTTTCTCCTGAGTAGTTGAATATTTTTCCTTAAGTAGGTGAATTATTTATATTGATTAACCTAAGAGATGATGAGAATATGAAGGGACATTTTGCCCCTTTTGTATTTTGCTCATTTGCTACCACCCATGGTTCATTGTACAGTTTTGGACATTGCATATTAATCAGAAGTTGATTATATTTTTATTTGAGTGATGTAAAAGTTTTACTCCTTTTTCTCTGTTATCTAATATTTAAATTGAAATAATATTTCAGAAATTTGAAAAATAGTGAATTATTTTCATAACATAATGATATAGTTTGCATTTTAGAGTTATGTGCAAATGCTACACTCGTGATTAAAAAATATACTGGTGGGGATGTGGTGAAAGGGGTATTCTGATACACTGCTGATGAATGTGAAACTATATTCAAACCATTATCAGGCATGAATTAAAAAGATCAACGTAAAAGTGTCTGTACTGATGTAGAAAGAGCTTGATTTCTAAGAATGTTGTTTAATTAAAAAAGCAGGCTATAGACCCTTCCACGTCCATTAAAATCTAAATGTGTATGAATGCATAAAATCAGTAGAGGTCTATAGTTGTGTATGCTAAACTTTAAGTAGTTATCAGGGGTTTGGGTGGGACCAGGGGGAGCAAAGAGGGAGCAAAGAGCTTTCATTTTACCTATCACTTAATTAAAAACATTTTTCTTCATCGAGTATTGATGCGATGTATTGTGGAAGTTAAAGAGTCGTATACAGAACTAAATACAAATTTCTTAACTTTTTAAACTGCTTTATTTCTGAGTTAGTGAGGTTTTTTACTCATTTTATTTTGGAAAAAGTGATCTAATCTTATTTTACTTTGCAGGATATGAGTAATAACAAAAATACATTTTTGGAACCAGTTTGTAGGTTCAAGCTTTGCATTTGGGGACTCTGTATAAATCTTTAGACCCAGCTGTTGCTGAGGATATTCTTTCAATTGCTATGAGGTGTGTTGATTTTAAAAGAATGGATGGCTGTTCCTCAAGTGTGTGTATGGCAAAAATTTTGCTTATGAACATGAATGGATTGTTTAAGTTAATTCCTTTGCATCGAGTAGTAAAAACTACTTCCACATTTTCTATTTAAAATTTCGAAGGAAGAATTTTCTTTAAAGAAATGCCCTATTGGTTCAGAAATTTCATCAGCTCTGTATTATGATTTGTCAGTAGATGGCACAAGCAGAGTCTTTTAAAGTGTTTGTTAATTAGGGCATATTCATTTTCAATCTTTGCTACTACACAGTCAAGACCTACTTGTTTCTATTTCCCTAAATTTACCCTGGAGTTGGTCCAAGTTGAGTTTTAATGAGTTGTTTATTCCACTAGTTACATTAGGATTTATTTTTCCCTAGAGGGTAATGTTTGAATCGATAGTTTTTAAACCTATTCTGTAAAGTGAACATATGTTTAGACTAGGACTTCTGGATATGTGAAATAAGCATTTGTTAAATAATTTTATTTTCACCAACTTAAGTGTTAAACAGTTGGTTTAGTGAGTTTTCAAAAAGCTAGTTAAGTCCAGAAGTTGTTAGATATTTTTAATATGAACTTGATTGAACTGTTTTTTTTTTTTGAAGAAATTAAATAAATGCATAGTGGCCTAAATCACAAGGAAAATTCTGTTTTATTGTTGATATTCATTACATTTTAATGAGTCTCCCAAATAGCTTAAATAAAGTTTTAAAAGATACTGATCTGTAATTAAATTTCTGAAGCAAATATGGTATGATGTTATGCTTAGCTGAATTGGGTCTGATGAAGTGGATACATGGGTATTTATTATTTTTTTTAGATTTGTTATTAAAAATATTTCTATATTTACCAAAACAAAATAGAATGAAACCTCTTTTCTTTGATAGTGTTACACTAACAGGGGCATTGTATAACCTACCATCTTTTGCTAAATTATTCCTAAATAGTTTATTTTAGTTCAGATGCTACTAGAGTACTTAACAGAAGCATAATAAAATTTACTTTTATTTGTGGCCCTCTACAGCTGGAAAATAAAACCACAAAGACATGTACGACATGTATGAGATAGTTTATTTGTTTATTATCGAATTCTGGCTTTTGTACAACGTGCATTCTTTCCTTTGAGGTCAAATTAAATTGAGTCTGAAGGAGAGAATTGCCTCCTACCCTTGGGCAAGACTAAATGTAGGATAAATTAATCAATTTGATTTTGTGTATGTTTAAGTTTTTATTCAAGTCTACGTTACCCATTTGGGAACCATTTTATGTAACATATGATGGTTTGAAAGAGTACCATATACAGTAGCTGAATTTGTTATGAAATAGTAAAGTCTCACTTGTAAAAAGAATCCCACTTTATTTTTTCCTGATAAACAGTTACTGCTATAGTTATAAGAATATGGCTCTTGTTACACCATAGGACTTTCCATAGAATATCTAACTGAAGATCGAGTGGTTAGATTAATAGTATATTTTTATATTGTAGGTGTTCCAAATATTTTTTTCTTTAGTATCACTACCAATAAACTTTTTTTTGTAAGGAATTTTGAGAACATCATGTTTTTAAATGCTTATTAAAATAAAATGATTTATAAAATGGCTGCAGTGTTAGGAAAGCAAAAGTAACTGTAATGGCATTATAAATTTGTGCCTTGGGTCTGTTTTGTTTTTCCGTCTGTCTCTTTTGATCTTTGCTGTTTTACCTGTTTGGTTTAAAGAATCTTTTATTCAGTGCATATTTGTTTTCTGGTCTGTTCATTCCATTCCTTGGGTTTTCTGGTAAAATGGGTTTTCTGGTAAAATGTGACCAGGATTGTGTGGCTTGAAGGGTAAATCTAGGTAGAGTCACATTACGTGCCATTACGTACTTGAAAATTGTATGGATAAGGTGATAGATGTCTTAATGTGAAACTGTTTATTTAAATTGCCTGACATGCTAATTAAAAGAGCTGGGTCATTTTCTTTTTGCTGTTTTGATATTTTTGAGTAAGAGAAAGCAATATTTACTTAGACCACTGTTCCTAGGAACAGAGTTCTGACTACTTGAGGGAAATTTTTTTTTGTTTTAATGAGATAAAATCCACATAATACAATATATACCATTTTAATTATTTTTAGCTGTACAATTCTTTTGTTTTTAGTAGTTTCACACCATCTTGTAGTCATTGTCACTAATTGCAGAACATTTTCTGAATTCAAAAAAAAACCCTATCTTCATGATTTTGGACATTTCATATGAACACAAACATACAATATGTGGCATTTTCTGCTTGGCTTCTCTCATTTAGCAAGCTTTCCAGGTTCATCCATGTTGTAGCATTTACTGGTACTCCATTCCATTTAATGGTCAAATAATCTTGTGTGTGCACATATATATCATATTTTGTTTATTCATTCCTGATTTGGATTGTTGGGTTGGGTCGTTCACACTTTTGGGCTACTGAGAATAATGCTGCTGTGAACAACGTATGTATGAGTTTTTATATGAACATGGTTTCCATTCTCATGGGCATATATGTAGCAGTATAATTGCTGGGTCATATAGTAACTCTGTATTTACTTTTTTGATGAACTGATGGATTGTTTTGCACAGTTGCTTAACTGTTTTCCACTCCTACCTCCTTTGTATGATGGTTACAGTTCCTCTCCTTGCCAACACTTGTTATTTTCCATTTTTATTTTCCTTTTATTATAGCTATCCTAGTGGGTGTGAAGTGGCAGCTCACTATAGTTTTGATTTTCATTTCCCCAATGATGTTGAATATCTTTTAATGTGCATATGGCTATTTGTGTTATCTTTTTTGGAGAAATGTCTATTCATGTTCTCGTTCATTTTTAAATTTCATTTATATCTTTTTGTTGTTGAGTAGTGAGAGTTCTTTCCATATTCTGTACAATAGCCTATTATTACCTATGTGGTTTTCAAACATTGCCTTTATTATCTTTTTTCCACTTTCTGGATAGTAGCCTTTGAGACACAACATTTTAAAATTCTGATGAATTCCAGTTTATCTCTTTTTCCTTTTGTTGCTTTTCTTTTGGTACGATATTTATGGAACTAAGATCATGGAGATTTACAGCTATGTTTCTAAGAGTTTTATAGTTTTATCTCAGTATCTCAAATGTATAGGGCTATTATGCTAAATCTTATATTCCTCTAGTGGTGAGTTGTGCACACACATTGTTTTTACTAGACTGCAATAGGCAGATTCGGGAGGATAACAAAAAGTAGGAGAGATTCTGGAGAAGTCCTGCTACCTCCACATTACTTTGCCTATGTAAATGCCCATAGGATTTTTTATCTTTCTGGTATAATTTTATAGGATAATGATCATTTCTAATCAGTATTTTCTGTGACTTATTGTATGCTTGGTATGTAGATTTAAGTCTTTATTTTAGGCAAGATGTCTTTTGTTAGATATTGCTGTATACTGTTTCTTTTGATTTTGCTTTTTTCTCCAGGAACACTGATTAGGTATATATATTGTAGATTGACCTTTTCTGTAATTTATCTCCATGTCTTTTCTAAAATAATTTTATTATTAAAAATACATTTTTGTTTGATTTTGTGAATGTTTTTATCCTGTTTCTGACTGGGTTTTGAGTTATGTTTTCTTTGTTTAACTTCCAAGTATTTGAGCATGTTACAAATACCTTTCTTTTATTAAAAGTTTATAGTGTAATTCCATAGTGATCAGCATATATAATCTGTATGATTGCATTCCTTTTAATTTTATTGAGGCTTGTTCTTGTGGACTAAATGTCCTTGATGAATGTATATTTTGCTGTTGTTGGGAGGGTGTGTCCTGTTAAGTTGGTTAGTCCAAGTTGATCAGTTGTACTGTTCGTCTTTTTTACCTTTAGTGACTTTTTCTTTCTACTTTTTCTAGTACTTACTGAAGAGAGGAGTGTTGAATCTCCAGTTTTTGGATTTGTGTATTTCTGTTTTCAGTTTTATCTTTCAAAAAATTCAAATGTAGTTGACCTACAATATTACATTTGTTTCAATTTTACACCATAGTTATTTGACATTTATATACAGTTGACACTTGAACATGACTGGTTTGAACTGCTCAGGTCCACTAGTACATGGATTGTTTTTGATAAATACAGTATGGTCCTGTAAATGTATTTTATTACTTATTATTTTTTAATAACACTTTTTAAAGCTTACTTTATTATAAGAGTATAGTATATAATATACAAAATATGTGTTAATCAACTGTTGATGTTAATGGTAAGGCTTAAGGTCAATAGTAGGCTATTAATAGTTAAGACTTTGGAGAGTCAAAAGTTGTTGTATGTGAATTTTCGACTGCATAGTGGTCCGTGGCCCAGCCCCTGTGTTGTTCAAGGGTCAACTGTACATTATGAAATGATCAGTATGATCAGCCTAGCTAGCATCTGGCATCATACAAAGTTTTTACAGTCTTACTGACTGTATTCCCTATGCTCTATTTTACATCACTGTGACTTTATTTTATAACTAGAAGTTTGTACCTCTTAATCTACTTCATCTGTTTTGCCCTTCTTCCCACCTCTCCACCCTCCCTCCTCTGGCAACCAACAGTTTGTTACCTGTATTTATGAGTCTGCTTCTGTTTCATTTGTTCAGTTGTTTTTAAGCTCCACGTTTTTGTGAAATCACATGGTATTTATCTATCTCTGTCTGACTGACTTCACTTGGTATAACACCCTGAAGGACCATCCATGTTGCCACAAATAGCAAGATTACCTTTTTTTTTTTTTTTATGTCTGAGTAGTAATCCATTTTGTGTGTGTGTGAGACATCTTCTTTATCCGTTCATCGATTGATGGTCACTGAGGTTGCATATCTTGGCTATTGTAAATAATGGTGGAAGGAACATGAGGGTGCATATATCTTTTATAATTAGTGTTTTTGTTTTCTTTGGGTATATACCCAGGAATGGAATTGCTGGATCTTACTGTAGTTTTGTTTTTAATTTTTTGAAGAACCTCCATACTATTTGTTTTCCATAGTAGCTATACCACTTTACATTCCCATCAATAGTGCAGGAGGGTTATTTTTTTCCCACATCAATGCCAAAACTTGTCCTCTTCTTTCTTCTTCTTCTTCTTCTTCTTCTTTCTTTTTCTTCTTTCTTCTTCTTCTTTCTTCTTTCTTCTTCTTTCTTCTTCTTCCTCTTCCTCTTCCTCTTCCTCTTCTTTTAATAACAGTATTTGACAGGTATGAGGTGGTATCTCATTGTGGTTTTGATTTGCATTCCCTGACGATTGATGATGTTGAGCACCTTTTCATGTTTTTGTTGGCCATCTGTAGGTTTTCTTTGGAAAAATGTTTATTCATGTCCTCTGCCCAGTTTTTAATTGCATTGTTTGTGTTTTTGGTGTTGAGTTGTATAAGTTCTGTATATATTTTGGATTCTAACCCTTTTTTTGATCTGACATTTGCAAGTGTCCCATTCATTTGGTTGCCATTTTGTTTTGTTGATGGTTTCCTTCTCTGTGCAAAAGCTTTTTATGTAATGCAGTCCCAATAGTTTATTTATTTTTGCTCTTGTTTCCCTTGCCAGAGAATATCTATCTAGAAAAATGTTTCTATGGCCAAGTGTCAAAGAAATTTCTGCCTATGTTCTCTTGTAGGGTTTTCATGGTTTCAGGTCTCACATTTAGGTCTGTAATCCATTTTGAATTTATTTTTGTGTATGGTGTAAACAGGTGGCACGGTCTTAATCTTTTGAATGTAGCTGTCCAGTTTTCCCAACACCATTTATTGAAGAGACTGTCTTTTCTCCATAGTATGTTCTTGCCTTTTTCATTATAGATTAGTTGGCCATATAATTGTGGGTTTGTTTCTGGGCTTTCTATTCTATTCCATTGATTTACGTGTCTATTTTTTGTGCCATTACCATATTCTTTTGATTACTGTGGCTTTGTAGTATAGTTTGAAATAAGGGAATGTGATTACCTCTAACTTTGTTCTTCTTTTCTCGAAAAATGCTTTGACTATTTTTTTTTTTTTTTGTGGTTCCATACCAATTTTACGATTATTTCTCTTCATTCTGTGAAAAATACCATTGGTATTTTGATAGGGATTGCATTGAATATGTAGATTGCTTTGGGTAGTATGAACGTTTTAACAATATTAATCCTTTAAGGATTCAACAATATATAATTTATACATATTAACAGCATATGTCAATAGAATTAGTTCTTCCATCAGAATGGTATATCTTTCCATTTATTTCTGTCATTTTTATTTTCTTTCATCAGTGTCTTAGGGTTTTTAGAGTACAGGTTTTTACTTTTTTGGTTAAATTTATTCTTAGTAATTTTATTATTTTTGATGTAATTATAAATGGTATGTTCTTAGTTTCTCGCTATTTCATTATTAGTGTACAGAAATGCAACAGATTTCTGTGTATTAACTTTATATTGTACAAGTTTATTGAATTCATTTATTAAAAAATTTTTTTCTGGTAGAGTCCTTTGGATTTTCTGTATATTCATGTCATCTATAAATGGTTTTACTTCTTCTATACCCAGCTGGATACTTCAAAAAAATTTTTTTGTGTGTGGTTGCTGTGGCTAGAATTTTCAATACTGTGTTGAATAAAAGTGGCAAGAGTGGGTTCCTATGTCTTGTTCTGATCTTAGAAAAAAAGCTTTCAACTTTTCACCATTGTATATGATGTTAGCTGTGGGATTGTCATATATGGCCTTTGTTATGTAGAAGTATGTTCCCTCTATACACACTTTATTCATTTTCATCAGAAGTGTATGTTGAATGTTGTCACCTTTTTTTTTCCTGCATCTGTTGAGATGATTGTATGATTTTTATCCTTAATTTTATTAACATGGTGTATCATGTCAGTTTAAGTTGTCGATTTTCAACCATCTTTGCGTTCCTGAAAGGAATCCTACTTGATCATGGTATATGATCCTTTTAATGTATTGTTGAATTTGGTTTCCTTATATTTTATTGAGGACTTTTCCACCTATGGCTGTAAGGTTTATTGGTCTGCAGTTTTCTTTTTTGTAGTCTCTTTGGTTTTGGTATCGGAAATACTGGCATTGTAAAAGGAGTTTCTGTTGGTTTGTTTGTACCAACTAAACTTGTATTTTTTTATCCTCTGCTTGTCTTTAAGATTTTCTCTTTAACCCTGGTTTTCAGCAATTTGATTGTAATGTACCTTTGGTATGATTTTAAGTGTCTTCTGCTTGGGGTTTGTTGTTTTCTTAAAAGTTTGGCCATTATTGCCTTAAATATTTTTTTGTTCCGCTTCTCTCAATTCTCCCCTCTATTTTGGGACTTGCAATTACACCTGTTGGATGTTGCCTGACCATGTCCCAAAGCTCATGAAGGCTTTTCCCAATTACTTGAGACCTTTTTCTTTGATCCTTGATCTCCTGGAACCTTCCTAAGAAAATTATGAAATGCATCTCAAAATTGTCAGGGAAGCAAGAGGAAGGAAAGCATTTATCCATTCATTTCCAGGCTTTCCATACATGAATACAAAATAATTCCCATGGGAGTCTCTCACTGTTCAGTCGCTTTAAGCAATGACTGTAAAAATCTGCATTAATTGGTCTTTATAGCAGGAGTTGGAATAAGAGGTAGGATTGATGGGCCTCTGAGGTTTTATACAAGAGATGCCCAATACTCTAGGTGGATACTGTTGGGAAGATGATAAAGGGTAGAGGTTTATGGGGTTGAGGAAAGTGTAGGGTGGCTGAGTCTACTATGGTAGCATCCTAATTTTTTTCTTTCTCTTGGTTTTTCTTTTTTCTACTTTATCTTGCATATTTCATTAACTTTATCATCTTGTTGTTCACAGACATATTAAGTATTTTCTAACTTTGAAGCTTTGTTATTTGGAAAATTTAATTATACAAGGTACCTCATTCAAAGAAAGAACCAGACGACTAAGACATCAGTGAATTAGATATTCCCAGACAGAGATTCTAAAAAAATTTTTCTGTGTTATTGTCAAATAATCTGGGTATAATGTAAATTTTTCATAAATACTTATGAGAGGAGGTATAGAATAGAGTTCTCTGGATTAGAATCCCTGGATTTAACTTTTGGATTTTTACTTAATAGTTTTATAATATTTGATTCAATGGGCTAATAGATATAAGACATTTAGAACAATGCAGGACTGGTAGTAAATTTTCTTAGATGTTAACTAGTATTATTTTCATTGTTACTTTTGAAGATTGTCTTGGTTGAAAACTTGTAATTGAACAGAGTGCGTGTGTGTATGTGTGTGTGTGTGTGTGTATGTATGGACATTATTTTAGTTTGTATTTTTATTTTTTATTGTAAGAGGTTCTGAAATAGTGAAATTTAAAGTCTGAAATTGTAGGGGCACCTGGGTGACTCAGTCGGTTAAGTGGCTTTCTCTCAGGTCATGATCTCATGGTTCGTGAGTTCGAGCCCTATGTTAGGCTCTGTGCTGACAGCTCAGAGCCTGGAGCCTGCTTTGGATTCTGTGTCCTCTTCTCTCTCTCTGCCTCTTTCCTGCTCGTACTCTTTGTCTCAAAATAAATAAACAGTCAAAAAAATTTTTTAAAGTATGAAATTGTATATCTATTTGATTTAATTGTTACTTAAAATATTTTTGATATATACTTTTTTTTTTTTGGCTTACAATCTAGGTCATTTCATATGTTGTTATTTGTAAATGCTCTTTACTGTATTGTTCTTTCTCTTTTCTTATGCAGGACCAAAAGATCTCAGATTGCTATAACTGAAGGTATATTTGAACTTCCAAATCTCACAATTCAAGCTACAAGAGCACAGACACTTCTGCTGCAAGCGATATATCAAAGTTGGTCTCATATTGGAAATGTCAACTCTTTATCAGTGAATGAAGCTTTGATGAATGAAGTTTTCCAAACTATAGGTAAGAGCACGATCTTATTCAAATCCATAAGTATAGCCTGCTGAAATTAAATTGTGTAGTGTATTTCTGTGTAAGTGGATATTTATAACTCCAAAAAAATTTCAGGATATGAGGTAAGCTGTTCAGTTTTATTCCCTGCAACCAATTTCTGGATATATTTTACAGTTTCAAGAGATTATTTTTTACTAGCATCTTGCACAATTAATCCTTTGGCCTCACATGGATAACTTCTGAGGGGATCAATATAATGTGTATGTTTGAAATGATAGCCAGTATGTTTGGTTAGTAAATTGGAATAAAGTTATTGATCATGATACTTTAAAACATGGTAAGCAAATTATCTTTTTTGTGTACTCTTACACCTTGAATGAATGAGTTAACTACTAAAAATAAAAGATCTGCTTTGATGCCAGGATAGGAGATACTATCTTTATCTTGTCACTTACTTTACAGGCAAACAAAAAAACTTACAAAAGGTTTGCTTTTTGTAGTTGTCTCTGTTGAAAGTAATCTTGTTAGTTTTGTCAGTAACACTAAAGTAGTTTTGAAAGAAGGATATATTTTTATTAAATGTAATCATCATAAATAATAACCTGTTAATTTTCTACTTCATTTGCGTATGAGAATAAGACATTGGCTTTTTTGTTCTTTTGATGCTTTTGAACATTTTAATTTGATATCTTACTATGGGGAAATAGAAGTTCTAAAAAAGAAAAAAGGCATTATAAGTAGAGCCCCGCCCTTTTTTTTACAGTGTTTATTTCTGTGTGTGTGTGTGTGTGTGTGTGTGTGTGTGTGTGTGTGTGAGAGAGAGAGAGAGAGAGAGAGAGAGAGAGAGAGAGAGAGAGACAGGCAAAGCACAAGCGGGGGAGGGGCAGAGAGAGAGGGAGACTCAGAATCAGAAGCAGGCTCCAGGCTGTCAGCTGTCAGCACAGAGCTTGACACAGGGCTCAACTTAAGAATGGTGAGATCATGACCAGAGCTGAAGTCAGATGTGTAACCAACTGAGCCACGCAGGCACCCCTGAGCCCTTCTTTTGACATGCCTAGTGACTAATGTAAAATTTTATATAGTTGTTTTGTGTCAGGTTTTATGATTCTGTAAAGAATGACAAGGCAAATGTTTCATTAGCCTAGAGTTGTTAACTTAGATCTTATGAAAGGCCTTTAAATTCTCTGAATCCTCTGAAATAGTATGCAAGTTTTAGTGTGTGTATGAACACATACACCTTCTCCCACACACATAAACATATTTGTAATCTCTTTTTAAATTGATTCTTTTATTAAATGTAGTGACTCTATCCCTCAGTCTTTTGATTTAAATCTATTTTTTCTTACATTAACATAGTTACAATTAACTTTCCTTTGTTTCACATTTGCTTGTACTTCCTCTTGCATTCTTTTACTTAAAACTTGTTTGTCTTTATGCTTTCGGTACATGTCTTGGAAACAGCATATAGCTAGATATTTTAAATGAAGTTTTATAGTCTGTATTATAGCTAGTGAATTTAATCAATTTAGGTTGGTTTGATTGTTTTGTGACTGGTTTTATCGTCTTATTTTTTGTTTCCTTTTGTACTGTTTTAACTATGCTTTTTAAAAGATTGCTATTTTATTTTCCTATTTCTCCTTGATTAGAATTTGTATGTTGCTGTTGAATTATTGGCTTAAACAATAACTGCTGCTTGGGGAAAAAACTCGTTGTCATTACCTTTAAAAAGTTAAATGTGGAGTTACCATATGACCCAGCAATTTTACTTGTAGTATACACACAAGATTATGTGTCCACCAAAATCTTGTATATGAATGTTCATAGCATTATTTTCTTTTGCATTTAAAAGTGCTTATTTTAAAAAGATTTATATATTTAAGGTATTCATATTGTTGTTTTGATGTATATGGTGAAACGATTACTGTAGTCAAGATAATTAATCTATATATTTCCTCACAGTTACTATTTTTTTTTTAATGTGGTGTGCGTACACAAAATCTATCCTACCAGATTTCCAGGATACAGTGTTAGTTATGGTCATCTGCTGTATATCATATTGCTAGGTCTTACTGATTCTACATGACTGTAATTTTGTATCCTATGCCCAACATCTCTCATTTCCTCCACTTTCCTTCCCCTGGTAACCACTGTTACTTCTGTCTTTGTGTCTATGAATTAAACTTTTTTAGATCCCACATATAAAGGAGGTAAAAAAACATTATTCTTTATAGCCAAAATGTGGAAACAACACAGATATCTATTAACTGATGAATGGATAAGCAAAGATGTTTTATCTCTGTACAATGGAATATTTTCAAACATGTAAAGGAAGTACTGAAACATGCTATAATATGGATGAACCTTAAAGTATCATGCTAAGCAGAAGAAGCCAGATGCAAAAAGTCACATATTATGATTCCATTTTTATGAAATGCTTACAATAGGCAAATCCAGAGAGACAGAAAGATTAATGGTTGCCAGAGTCTGGGAAAAAGGAGGAATGGGGAGTAACTGCTATTAGACATGAATTGGTTTTTGTTTTTGTTTTAGCTTTTTTTTTTTTTTTTTTTTTTGGTGATAAAATGTTCTGGAATTAGATAGTGGTGATATTTTTACACTTGTGAATATGCTGAATTGCCCTTAATTGTGTACATTAAAAGGGTGATATTATATTAATTTATCTCATTAAAAACATTTTAAATTGTTGAATATTAGGTAGACTACATTTTTATGTGCTATGGTCTGAATGTCTTTGTGCTTCCCAAATTCATCTGTTGAAATTCTTATGCTCAATGTGATGGTATTAGGTGACGGGGCCTTTGGAAGGTTATTAGATCATGAGAGTGGAGTCCTCTTGAATGAAATTAATGTTTTTATAAAAGAGGCCTCAGAGAGCTCCCTTGCCCTTTCCATCTGTGAGGACACACCAAGAAGTTGTTGGTCTGCTACCCAGAGGCCTACCATGAGGCCTTAATTGGCAGACATTTATCACAGTCTGAAGTTATCTAATTCATTTATTTATCAAATTTCTTTTTCCTGAGGTGTTCACTCCAGAGTTTTTTTTGGGTTAAGTAGCTTAAGTTGTCTGAAAATTCATACTAATAAGCAGGTGATAGTGTTAATTACTTCTATAATTTCCCTTGTCTCTAACCAAACTAATTAGTATTTCCATTTTTGATTTTATCAAATGGATTGTGCTATGATAAAACATCTTATATAAAATTTCTTGGCCTCCCTGTTTGGGTCAGTTGGTTAAGTGTCCGACTTCAGCTCAGGTCATGATCTCACTGACAGCTCAGAGCCTGGAACCCACTTCGGATTCTGTATCTCTGTATCTCTCTGCCCCTTTCTGCTCGTGCTCTGTCTGTCTGTCTGTCTCTCTCCTTCAAAAATAAATAAACATTAAAATATTGAAAACAATTCCCTATCTTGGAAATATTTTGTCCTAACAGTAGTGGCACAGATAGTACAAAATGGATCGGACAAGTAACTACAGGTTAAGTGATTCATAACCTGATTTTTTGTCATTGAGAAACCTAAAATTAGCATAACCAATTTTTATAGATTAGGGAAAGTCAGGAAAATGGAATGATGTTTGGAGGTTTCTTCTCATTGCCCAGGAATTGTATTTTTTTTTATCAAATTAAGCAGCAGTAATTGATAATAGATGATTTAAAATGATCAACTAAAGTATTTTTAAAAGGCCCCATTTCCAAATGGCCAGCTTTCTTATATTTTTTTGCTCTCCCCAGGTCTTACTCTGTTTATTATATTCTTCTCTTTTTCTTTCTTTTTTTTAAATTTAAATTTTAGTTAACATACAGTGCAATATTGGTTTCAGAGTAGAATTCAGTGATTCGTCACTTATATACAACACCCAGTGCTCATCACAAGTGCCCTCCTTAGTACCCATCTCCCATCTAGGCCATCTCCCACCCACCTTCCTTCATCACCCCTCAGTTTGTTCTCTAAGGGTCTCTTGAGGTTTATTTCCCTCTCCTTTTTTACCTGCTTCCCATATGTTCATCTGCTTTGTTTCTTAAATTCCACATGAGTGAAATCATAGGGTATTTGTCTTTCTCTGATTGACTTATTTTGCTTAACATGATACACTCTAGCTCCATTCACATCATTGCAAATGGCAAGATTTCATTCTTTTTGATGGCTAAATAATATTCCAGTGTGTGTGTGTGTGTGTGTGTGTGTGTGTGTGTGTGTGTATACACATGTATATCTCACATCTTTGTCCATCAGCAGTTGATGGACATTTGGTCTCTCTCCATAGTTTGGCTATTTATAATGCTACTGTAAACATTGGGGTGCATGTACTCTCGAATCTGTATTTTTGTATCCTTGGGTTAAATAGTAGAGCAATTTTTGGGTCATAGGGCAGTTCTATTTTAGATTTTTGAGGGACCTCCATACTGTTTTCCAGAGTGGCTCCACCAGTTTGCATTCCCACCAACAGTGCAAGGGGGTTCCCCTTTCTCCATATCCTCCCTAACACCTGTCGTTTCTTACGTTGTTAATTTCAGCCATTCTGACAGATGTGAGGTGGTATCTCATGGTTTTGATTTGTATTTCCCTGATGATGAGTGATGTTGAGCATCTATTTATGTGTCTGTTAGCCACCTGGATGTCTTCTTTGGGAAAGTATCTATTCATGTCTTCTGCCCATTGTGTTTTGTGTTTTGGGTGTTGAGTTTGTAAGTTCTTTACAGATTTTAGATAATAACCCTTTATCAGATATTTCATCTGCAAATATCTTTTCCCATTCTGTAGGCTGCCTTTTAGTTTTTTGTTTCCTTTGCTGTGTAGAAGCTTTTTATCCAGTAGTTCATTTTCCCAATACTTCATGTTTGGTTTTGTTTCCCTTGCCTTCAGCAATGTGTCTCATAAGAAGTTGCTGCCTGTGTTCTCCTCTGTGATTTTGATGGTTTCCTATCTCACATTTAGGTCTTTCATCCATTTTGAATTTATTTTTGTGTATGGTGTAAGAAAGTCGTCCGGTTTCATTCTTCTGCATGTCACTGTCTAGTTTTCCCAGCACCATTTGTTGAAGAGACCGTCTTTTTTCCTTTGTGTATTGTTTCCTGCTTTGTCAAAGATTATTTACTGTATAGTTCCGGTCCATTTCTTGGCTTTCTGTTCTGTTGATCTATATGTCTATTTTTGTGCCAGTACCATAGTGTCTTGATGACTGCAGCTTTGTAATCTAGCTTGAAATCTGGAATCGTAATGCCTACAGTTTTGTTTTTCTTTTTAGGATTATTTTGGCTATTGGAGGTCTTTTGTGGTTCCATACAAATTTTAGGATTGTTCTAGCTCTGTGAAAAATGCTGGTGATATTTTGATGGGAATTGCATTAAATGTGTAGATTGCTTTGGGTAGTTTAGACATTTTAATAATGATTGTTATTCCATTCCATGAGCATGGAATACTTTTCCATTTCATTGTATCATCAATTTCTTTCAAAAGTGTTTTATATTTTCAGAGTATAGACCTTGTACATCTTTAGCTAGTTTTACTCATAGGTATCTTATTGTTTTTGATGCAATTGCAAATGGGATTGATTCCTTTATTTCTTTTCCTGCCACTTTGTTACTGGTATGTAGAAATGCAACAGGTTTCTGTACATTGATTTTTATATCCTGCAACTCTGCTGAATTCATGTATTAGTTCTAGCAATTTTTTTTGATGAAGTCTTGGATTTTCTATGTAGAGTATCATGTCTTCTGCATATAGTGAAAGTTTAACTTTTTCCTTGCTGATTTGGATGCCTTTTATTTTTTTTTTTTTGTTATCTGATTGCTGAGGCTAAGACTTCCAGTACTATGTTAAATAGTAGTGTTGAGAATGGACATCCTTGTCTCATTCCTGATGTGGGGGAAAGGCGCTCAGTTTTTCCTGTTGAGGATGATATTATCTGTGGATCTTTCGTACATGGTTTTTATGATACTGAGGTATATTCCATATATCCCTACTCTGTCGAGGATCTTTATCAAGAATGGATGCTGTGTTTTATCAAATGCTTTTTCTGCATTTATTGAGATGATGATATGGTTCTTATCATTTCTTTTATTAATGTGGTATATCATGTTGATTGATTTTGTGAATATTGAACCAGCCCTGCATCCCAGGAATAAATCCTGCTTTATCATGGTGAATAATTCTTTTAATGTACTGTTGAATTCAATTTGCTAATATCTGTCGAGAATTTTTGCATCCATGTTCTTTAGGGATCTTGGCCTATAATTCTGTTTTTTAGTGGGGTGTTTTTCTGATTTTGGAATCAAGGTAATGCTGACTTCATATGAGTTTGGAAGTTTTCCTTCTCTTTCTATTTTTTTGGAACAGTTTGAGAAGAATAAGCATTAACTCCTTTTTGAATGTCTGGTAGAATTCCCCCGGAAAGCCATCTGTACCAGGACTCTTGTTTGTTGGAAGATTTTTGTTCAAATTTTCTATTTCTTCCTGTTTCAGTTTTGGTAGTTTGTGAGTTTCTAGGAATTTGTCCATTTCTTCCAGATTGCCGAGTTTGTTAGCATATAATTTTCCTATTATTCTCTTATCATTGTTCATACTTCTGTGGTATTGGTTGTGATCTCTCCTCTTTCATTTGTGATTTTATCTATTGGGGTTCTTTCTCTTTTTGATAAGTCTGGCTAGGGGTTTATCAATTTTGTTAATTCTTTCAAAGAAGGAGCTCTTAGTTTTGTTGATCTGTTCTGTTTTTTTTTTCCTGTTGTTTGTATATCATTTAATTCTGCTCTAATCTTTATTATTTTCCTTCTTCTACTGGCTTTAGACTTTATTTGCTGTTCCTTTTCTAGCTCCTTTAGGTGTAAGATTAGGTTGTATATTAGCGACCTTTCTTGCTTCTTGAGATAGGACTGAATTGCAATATACTTCCATCTTAGGGCTGCCTTGGCTGCATCCCAAAGGTTTTGGACTGTCGTGTTTTATTTTCATTTGCTTCCATGTATTTTTTATAAAATTTCTTCTTTAATTTTCTGGTTAACCCATTCATTTTTTAGTAGGATGTTATTTACCTCCATGTATCTGAGGGCTTTCCAAGTTTTTTCTTGTAGTTCACTTCAAGTTTCATAGAATTCTGTTCTGGGAATATGCATGGCATGATCTCGGTCTTTTTGTACTAGTTGAGGACTGATTTGAGATCCCTCCAGAAGAATTTATAATCTACTGCTTTAGGATAATATGCTCTGAATATATCTGTTAAGTCTATCCAGTCCAGTGTGTCATTCAAAGCCATTGTTTCTTTTTTATTTTCTGCTTAGTTGATCTGTCTGTTGTAAGTGGGGTGCAAGTTCCCCTGCTATTACTGTATTATTAGCAATGAGTTTCTTTATGCTTATAATTGATTTATATATTTGGTGTTCCAAGTTGGGGGCATAAATATTTACAATTGTTAGATTTTCTTTTTTTTTTAATTTTTAAATGTTTGTTTGTTTGTTTGTTTGTTTATTTATTTATTTATTTATTTATTTATTTTGGAGAGAGAGAGCAAGCAGGGGAGGGGCAGAGAGATAGGGAGACACAGGACCAGAAGCAGGCTCCAGGCTCTGAGCTGTCAGCACAGAGCCTGACACGGGGCTTGAACTCACTGGAACCATGAGCTCATGACCTGAGCTGAAGTCGGATGCTTAACCAACTGAGCCACTCAGGGGTCCCAAAGCTAAATCTTTAAATAAAAAATCTAGAAGAATTATCAGTCTGGTTCATGGGATTGCATGGTTTCTTTTATTTATTTATCTATCTATCTATCTATTTATTTATCAATTATTTCTTTTCACTAGTCCAGATTTTTAAAAAAAATTTTATATGTATTCCAGTATTGTTAACAGTGTTATATTAGTTTCAGGTGTACAATATTAGTGATTCAACAATTTTATACATTACTCAATGCTCATCATGGTAGGTGTACTCTCAATCCCTTTTACCTGTTTCATCCATTCCCCCATGCATCTCCCCTCTGGTAACCATCAGTTTGTTCTCTGTAGTTAAGAGTCTGTTTCTTGGTTTGTTGCTCTCTCTTTTTCCTTTATTTGTATGTTTAAAAAAATTTTTTTAATGTTTATTTTTGAGAGAGAGACAGATAGACACACAGGCAGAGTGCAAGTGAAGGAGGGGCAGAGAGAGAGGGAGACTCAGAATCAGAAGCAGGCTCCAGGCTCTGAGCTGTCAGCACAGCTCTGTGCTGAAGCTCAGAGCCCGATGCAGGGCTTGAACTCACGAGCCATGAGATCATGATCTGAGCCAAAATCAGACACTTAACTGACTGAGCTACCCATGCGCCCCTCCTTTATTTGTATTTTTGTTTCTTAAATTTCACATATAATTTCCAAAAAGTGAAATTATATGGTATTGTCTTTCTCTGACTGACTTATTTCACTTAGTATTATACTCTGTAGCTCCATCCATGTTGTTGCAAATGGCAAGATTTCATTCTTTTTTATGGCTCAATAATATTCCATATATATACTATATGTATACATATATAAATATTTGTGTGTGTGTGTATATATATATACACACACATTGTCTCTATCTGTTCATCTATTGATGGACATTTGGGCTGCTTCCATAGTTAGGCGATTGTACATAATGCTGAAATAAACATGGTGCATGTATCCCTTTGAATTAGTGTTTTTGTATTTTTTGGGTAAATGCCCAGTAGTGTGATTGTGGGATCATGGGGTAGTTCTATTTTTAACTTTATAAAAAAACTTCATACTGTTTACCACAGTGGCTGCACCAGTTTACATTCCCACCAACAGTGCAAGAGGATTCACCTTTCCCCACATCCTCACCAACACCTGTTGTGCTGTTGGTTCTCACCATTCTGACAGGTGTGAGGTGATATCTCACTGTAGTTTTGATTTGCATTTCCCTGACGATGAGTAATGTTGAGCATCTTCTCGTGTCTGGTAGCCATCTGTATGCCTTCTTTGGAAAAATGTGTATTTATGTCTTCTACCTGTTTTTTAACTGGGTTATTTATTTTTGGGGTATTGAATTTGCTAAATTCTCTATATCTTTTGGATACTAACTGTTTATTGGATGTGACATGTGCAAATATCTTCTCCCATTTTGCAGCTTCTCTTTTAGTTTTGTTGATTGTTTCCTTTGCTGTCAGAAGCTTTTTGTTTTGATTAAGTGCCAAAAGTTTATTTTTGCTTTTGTTTCCCTTGCCTCAGGAGACCTATCTAGGAAGACGTTGCTATGGCCAAATATCAGATAAATTACTGCCTGTGTTCCCCTCTAGGATTTTTATGGTTTCCTGTCTCACATTTAGGTCTTTAATCCATTTTGAATTTATTTTTGTGTATGGTGTAAGAAAATTGTACAGTTTGATTCTTTTGTATGTTGCTGTCCCATTTGCCCAACTCCATTTGTTGAAGAGACTGTCTTTTTTCCATTGGATTTTCTTCCCTTCTTTTACGATGATTAATTGACCATATAGTTGTGAGTTCATTTCTGGGTTTTCTATTTGTTGTATTGATCTGTTCTATTGTCTATTTTAATGCCAGTACCATACCATTTTGATTACCACAGCTTTGTAATATAACTTGATATCTGGAATTGTGATACCTTCGGTTTTGTTTTTCAAAATTGCTTTGGCTATTCAGTATCTTTTGTGGTTTCATACAAATTTTAGGATTGTTTGTTCTAGTTCTGTGGAAAATGCTTTGATATTTTGATACGGATTGCATTAATTGTGTAGATTGCTTTGGGTAGTATAGACATTTTAACAATATTTGTTCTTCCAACCCATTAATATGAAATGTCTTTTCATTTCTTTGTGTCATCAGTTTCTTTCATCATTATTTTATAGTTTTCCAAGTACAGATCTTTCACCTCTTAAGTTTATTCCTGGATATTTTATTGTGTTTGGTGCAGTTGCAAATGGGATTGTTTTCTTAGTGTATAGGAATGCATCAGATTTCTGCATGTTGATTTTGTATTCTGAGACTTTACTGAATTTATGAGTTCTAATAGTTTTTGGTGGAGACTTTATGGTTTCCTGTATAGAGTATAATGTCATCTGCAAATAGAGTTTTACTTTGTCCTTACCAATTGGGATATTTTTTATTTCTTTATGTTGTGTGATTGCTGTGGCTAGGACTTCTAGAACTATGTTGAATAAAAGTGGTGAGAATGGACATCCTTGTCTTGTTTCCGACTTTACAGGAAAAGGTCTCAGTTTTTTCCCATTGAATATGACGTTGCCTGTGGATTTTTTATATAAGGCCTTTATTATGTTGAGGTGTGTTCCCTCTAGAGCTACTTCGTTGAGGGTTTTTTTTTTTTTTTTATCATAAATGGATGTTCAACTTTTTCAAATGCTTTTTTTTCATGTGTTGAAATGATCATTTGGTTTTTAAAACAATATTTTTTAATATTTTTATTTTTTTGAGAGACAGCGCATGAGCAGGGGAGGGGCAGAGAGAGAGAGAGAGAGAGAGGGAGGCATAGAATCCCAAACAGGCTCCAGGCTCTGAGTTGTCAGCACAGAGCCTGACACGGGGGCTCAAATTCACAAACTGTGAGATCATGACCTGAGCTAAAGTCAGACGCTTAACCGATTAAGCCACCCAGGCTCCCTGAAATGATCATAAGGTTTTAATCCTTTCTTTTAATGATATGAACTGTCATCTTGATATTTTGTGAATTTTTATTTTTTTTTTTTAAATAAAAAATTTTTTAATGTTTATTCATTTTTGAGACAGAGCATGAATGAAGAGGCAGGGACAGAGGGGAGACACAGAATCTGAAGCAGGCCCTAGGCTCTGAGCTGTCAACATTGTAGATTTAGATTTATCTATAATTGAATTCCTATTTTACCATTTCATTTAATTGTAGATTGTGACTTAGTAGTTGGGTTTGAAATTAACTTTGTTGGTTACTACCAAGAGTTTATAAACAAAAAATGTAATAAAATAGAATGAATATAATATAGTAAAAGTATTATGCTTATTTATAAACATGAAAGAGATACATTGTTAGTAAATAAATTATTACTCTCAGTTTTTCCTTGGGGAGAATAGGGATTAAAATTCTGTGCAATTTCCTCATGAAATTTGAGTTTTGGAAACTGGGAGGACATGAGAAATGCCTCAATAACAAAAAGAAAATCTAGTATTTTTCCAAAGAGAGAGAGAGTTCAAAGAATTTGATAACAAATAATTAATGACATGCTTTTCAAATTTTAAAAAGCCTTACCTTGAAAATGTAGTATTGATATTTATGCATTTCCAGAAGATGTGCTGTGGGATGGCACCTTGTTACTGTCAAAATACATAATCAACTATAAGACATTTCTGGAAAATTTTAAAAATGAACCTGTTTATTCTGAAATCTTGATAGTGAAAAAATATGCTTATTGATTCCCTGATTATAATAACAGAAAGCTCTTAGTGAAGAGTGGCTAGTGATAAGTAGTAAAATAATAAAATTTTATCAAAGGAAGCAAATTAGCTTGATAGTTAAGTTTTATATATGTCCTATTTATGCTGCATTTTTACATAAGAAAACTAAGGATAGAAAGCAAAGTTATTCTTGGTTTACAAGTATAGAATTATTTCACAATTTCATTAATTTTATTTTATAAAATACCTATTTAACCGTATTTTTCCTTTTAATAACTGAAGCTGTTAAACAGGTCTGTGTGTATAAAATCCAATAACATTAGATTGAATTTCATTGGTTCTTAAGAAAAACAGAATATTGCAGCAACTTTGTGCTTCAGTCTTAATTGAAATGTTGGAGTAATAATGGTGCTTCAGAAATGCGTTATCGAATTGAATTTCAAATGTCAAATCTACAAAATGCCTTTAGGTAGAAAAGATGTTTTCTTTAAAGTCTCCCTTATGTCACAATAACAAGAGATGATTTTAGTTTGTTGAATCAATTAGTTCTGTTGAGAATATGTGAATATTGAATAATAATACATGTTTTATAAAGCTACAATGACTTTTTCTCAGCCCTTCCAAAAATCAGAATTAAATGAGAAGATATTAGAATAACTAAAAGAAAAGGGTGCCTGTGTGGCTGTCAATTGAGCATCTGACTCTTGATTTCGGCTCAGGTCATGATCCCAGGGTCATGGAATTGAGCCCTGTGTCAGGTTCCATGCTGAGCATGGGGCCTGTTTGGGAATCTCTCTCCTCTGCCCCTTCCTTCTCCTCGGTGTGCTTGCTCACTCGCTCTCGCGCTCTCTCTCAACAACAACAAAAAACCTAATAAAATATTCTGTGCTAATGCTTGTTAAAAACTTAATTTTGTGCATTGAATATTGTATCTGTATTATATATGTTATATATAATATTACATATCATATATAGATATTAGTATAGTTTAAGTCTTAATATCTATGTCAGGTTGTAGGAATATTTTCACCTTTTAACAACTGAAGTTTAGGAGAGATTCCTGAATTGTAGTGTGGAAAACCTGTCAGTAATTATATGTTACTGTAATTATATAGTTACATATGTAACTAATTATATGTTAAAAGGAAAGTCATTTGTTTCATTGAATTTCATTTAGCTTTTTCATCTGTATAATGGCTGTATCATCTTCTTACCTTCTCAGAGTTCTTGTGAGTACAAAATAGACTATTTTTTGTGGAATTGATTTGTTGTTATTGTTTTTTCCTGGATATAGAATCCTGCTGGAATCCTACATATGGGGATACTATATATCGAGGTTGTCCCTAGGCATACGTATGAAGTTCATGGACACAGATAACCCATGTGAGAATTGGGGTCTCACAGATCCAGTGTGCTAGCTGAGAAGGTATAGGGTAAAGGTAAATTCATAGAGTAAGGCAAAAAAGTAGGATAATGAATAGTGTATTTGATGACCTTCAAATAAAATTCAAGACATTGGTTAGATGTACTTGTTTGGATTTATTAAGAAACTGTACATTGTACCCCTTTAAACAGCTATTTATAAGAGGCCATACTTGGTTCACAGAAACCTATAATGAACCTATAATACTGTCTTCTGCTAGGGATTCCAAAGGGGAGTGGAGCAGCAAATCTTATAAATGGATGTTGCAATGCAGTGGGATAATAGAAATATGAAACCTTATCCTTTTATCTACTTGTACGTACTTTACAGCTGTCAACTAAACATTTTCCCTCTAGTGAGCTGCATGATGCAGGGACTGGATACCATAAAACTTACGTGAATAGCCTGAATTCGCTCACCTTTTTAGGTTGATGTTTCTCATGGTTTAATTTCACTGGCTTTTTACCAGTAATATTGATGTTGGCAGGTTATATATCCTGTGTTATACATGTGAAGATTTATGCTTAGAACAATTTAGTGTTTTTCCTAAAAATCATCCCACAGATATTCACCAATTAATTCGGTTAAGCTTAAGGTCCTTTGGACTTTCCTGTTGTATTACTTCTGCTACATCAAACTACCTCTCTGGTAAATGAGACCAGAAAGACAGTAATATAATTAGTTTGCTAGTCCATCAGAAATTAAATAAAAAAATAACAAATATTAGAAATCTTACTAAAATAACTTGTAAAGAATAAAGCAGAGATGTTAAAGTTGCAATAAATATATTTTAATTAGAATTATTGAATTATGTATTTTTATTCATGTTTCTGATGGTTCTCAAATCATTGAGATCCTAACCTTTGTCATTTTCCAGACGATAAAATACAAAGTCACACCTGGCTACTTTTTGTTCAGGGAAACAAGGACTTGGCTACCACTTTTTCCTTATGCAGGTAGTTCATTGTTTTGTTCAGTGTAGTTCCATTAATCTGGTATTTATAGGAAAATTTCTTTCAGACTTTAAAGCCTATGCTGAAGGTGATCAAATGGACCTTTGAATCCCTCATTTAAGTGATGTCTTAATGTTAAAATAAAAATCTCCTTTCCAGAATCTAACTGTAAAAGTATTTTATGCAAGATTTCATGTGGGATACCTTAATGGTTGAATAATAAATTTTACCTCATAAAAATGAAATTCAATAATACAGTAGCTTTCTCAGCTCAGTAGCATCTGGTCTATTCTCATGAGAGCCAATATTTTCCAACTCATTAGGATCATGTCGTTCTGTATGTCGTCAACATTGACTTAGCCAAGCTACCTTTACTTACATAACCGCCAAACTATTAAATAGGTCTCTTGTGGAGTGAAGTCAAATATTCCTCTTACTTTACTTCTGCCTTAGAAGAGGGGAAGAAAATGTACATACTGTAACATTTAAACATCTGGTCTAAAACCACATCAGTGTAACTCTGAGCAAAGTTACGGATATGGTATTCTTCCCAGGTGTGCATATAAAAAGGGTTTTGGAGTTGTTGAATAGTTCTTTAACCATTTAGGAAAAGGATTGTGATATAGTGATATGCTTTTTCTGTTCCTCTGTTTGCAAACTTATTTTCCTACACCTAGAAAAACACCTCCAATATGTTCTAAAATACATATTTTGAGCTATTATAAAGGTTTTTTCCCCATTAAGACATTGGCTATAAATTTATCCTAATCTTAAAAATAAAAATGAGTTGAGTTAGATTTATATTAAGAGGTATCAGTAATACTTCTTGATATTCAAATTGGGGTAAAAAGATTTTACTTATGTGAATCTTGTATGTTTTAAAGTGCCCTGTATGAATTTTGCATTAATATGAATGTTGAATTTAAAGATTTGATTTCACTTGAATTTGTGTTCACATATTGAAAGTTACAATATACGTGGTAATCATTAAGAAACGAAGAGCCACACAATTATTCATTTTTCTGTGAGTACAGTTTAAAGAATTAAGAATGTCCTAAATATTTTCTGAATATGAGTACAATCCTAGGTAATAAATCAGATGGGCTACTTTTGTGTTTAAATGAATAAAGAGAGGAAGGAAGATGAATGCTCCCTCAGAATCCTGTTTGATTAGCCTCACTTGTACATACATGTTCTGGGAATCAACATTCTCTCTCTGATTTTTCCAGAACAGCGTAGCTCATTTTACATTAGAAGTTTCTGTGCTTCACTTCTAATCCTTTGTCACAGAATTCTTTTATTGACTCCAGCATTCTCAGACTCACCTTCCATTGAGCTATGTCCTCTTGAGGTATACTTCTGTAGCACTCTACGTTATTCTTAGTGTTGACCACCATTGGATTTCACTGGATCCGGTCTCAAGTTGTTTTTGCAGTGTTTGTGTATACACACATTATACTCTTAGATTCAGTGACCGTATGTTGGGATATTCCTGAAACTATTACAGAGTTGGATGTCTGGGAGTTGACCAGTAAACTTACATGTTACAAGGGCTTAAAAAATAAAGCTGCTTACTTGTCTTTCCTATTGGTATGGCATTCTTTGGATTACAAAATTAAGGGTATATGTGACAACTATCTCAGATGACCAGTGACTGAGGGACAGGAAATGGTGCTTGGTTGTAGGAGCCTACCAGCCAGACATCTTTATTTTCCATAAGCCTACTGATTCTTACTTTTACTCCCATCCTTGTTTTGAGTGTAAGGTGAGGCAGCCACTGCTACGGAGGGAATTAGATAGACCTTTTATAGTTAAAGATGAAAAAAAAAAAAAAAAAAAAAAAGACTAACTTTGCCATGTAAAGCTAATTTTAGAGGTATCCTTATATAATGGGCAAGAGTTCAGATTGTATGAAACTATGAGCCTTTTCTGTTAGTATGCTAGTATAGTGATTTTCTCCTGATTTTCTCCCTTACTTCTTCAAAAAATTTTTTAAATGTTTGTTTATTTTTGAGAGAGAGAGAGACCAAGGAAGGGGTAGAGAGAGAGAGAGAGGGGGAGACACAGAATCAGAAGCAGGCTCCAGGCTCTGAGCCTCACAAACTGCGAGATCATGACCTGAACCGAAACTGGATGCTGAACAGACTGAGCCACCCAGGCGCCCCTCCTTTATTTAATTTCTTTCAGTTTTATTGAATTGGGTATACAGCACTGTATAAGTTTGTGTACAGCATAATGACTTAAAGTGTCTTCCTGTTCAGTTCTGATGCGTTTTGTTTGTTTCTTTTGCCTAATTGCTCAGGGTAGGCCTTCCAGTACTATTTTTAATAGGAATGGTGAAAGTGGGCACCCTTGTCTTATTCCTTATCTTAGAGGAAAAGCATTTAGCATTTTGGCATTGAGTATATTAGCTGTGAGCTTGTCATATAAGGCCTATATTATGTTGAGGTATGTTTCTTCTATACTATACCTAATTTGTGGAGAGTTTTTCATGAACAGATGTTGAATTTTGTTAAACACTTTTTCTGTGTCTATTGAAATGATTACATGTTTTTTTTTTTTTTTTCTTTAATTACCTATTTTGAATCTTCCTTGCATTCCAGGGGTAAATCCCACTTGATCATTATGAATGATCTTTTTAACGTACTGTTGAATTTGATTTGCTACTACATAATTGAGAATATTTGCATCTATTTTCATTTGGGATATTGGCTAGTAGTTTTCTTGTGGTGTCCTTATCTGGCTTTTGTATCATGGTGTAATGCTGGCTTTGTGAAAAGAGTTGGGTAGTGTTCCTTCCTCTTCAGGTTTTTTGAATGAGTTTGAGAACCTTGCTGTGAACCCTGGGCCTTATTGGTTAGAACTTGCTGTCTTGTTGAGGATGGATGATTGGATGATGGATGGATGGAGTAGCTGTGGGTGCACAAAGCCTTAAACACACACTTGCACACAGATTGCTAAGGGGAACAATTTCAGTGAGCATTTCAGCCTGAGGTAGGAGTGTATATGTGTGTGCCTGTATGGAAAAAAATAAGTAAATTTTAATGTTTGGATGTATTCAAGAAGGAACAGCATGGAGGCAGTGAAATCAGACCCACCCTTGGATTCTGAATTTCAAGATATTGGAAGGACTGTGCTAGACGGCCCTGATGAATTACGTATTAGGGCCTTTGTTCAATACATCACTGAGTAAATTGAGTAACCAGCATTGTGCCCTGTGGAGCCTCTTGACAAGACCATGGCAGGACCTGATGGTGGGAGTGGAGTCGGGTCAGGTCAGTGGTTTGTGGTTTGGAGAATCCTGAGGAGGTGGCTTTATGCTCTCTTCCCTGCCTTCCCTGGCCCTTCATTTCTTGGATGATGTTTCTGGCTCACCCTTCGTAAATGCTGCACTAAGAAAACAAGAGTGACTCCATCACTCTTTTATTCAAGAACTGTTGGGAAGGAAAAATAAGATAAAAACAGAGAGGGAGGCAAACCATAAGAAACTCATAAATGCAGAGAACAGAGTTTCTGGAGGGGAGTTGAGTGGGCGTATGGGCTAAATGGGTGGTGGGCATTAAGGACGGCATTTGTTGGTATGAGCACTGGGTACTATATAGAAGTGATGAATCACTGGGTTCTACTCAGGAAACTAATACTACACTGTATGTTAACTAACTTGAATTTAATTTTAAAAAGTATGAGACTCCTTTTTACTAGGGTCATAACCTGTCTGTATTGATACTTTATATTAGAAATGTTGGTATAAAAAATTTCTGCAAAATAAAGTATTTCTAAATAACTTGAATAAATTTTCGGGTATCAGAAAGAAAAAAAAAAACACTGTCAGTGACTTCTCATTGCCCTCATGATAAACTTTAAAAACTCCTGAGGCACCTGGGTGGGCTCAGTTGGTTAAATGTCAGACTTCAGCTCAGGTCATGGTCTCATGGTTTATGAGTTAGAGCCCCGCATCAGGCTCTGTGCCGACAGCCTGGAGCATGTTTGGGATTCTCTCTCTGCCCCTCCCTGCTTCCCCCTCTCAAAATAAACAAAACAAAACAAAAAAAAAAAACTTAAAAAACAAAAAACAGAATACAAAAAACAAAGCTCCTGGGATAGCCCGTTAGGACCCAGGGCCTCCCCAGTCTCATACCTCATGTCAGAGTCAAATCTCACATACCTTGCTTTTCACATTTCTTTGCCTTTGCTAAACAAAGCAAAGCAAAAATGCTATTGATTACTTCTTTTCTATTTTGACATTTAACATTAATATTAGTATTTAGTGTTAGCATTAGTATTTACCCTGCAAATACTTTTTGTTCATTCACCAAGCAGAGTTATTTTTTCTTTTTTGGTGTTGCTGTGATTAACATCTGCTCAGTTCAGATTCATAGTACCTAGTGAGTGCTAGTTTTGGACTCTATTTTCAGATGTCTTCCAGTCCACCTGGGAAATACAGTATTTAATTTTTGATTACACACATCATTTTATATTGTAATTACTTTTGTATTGAGGTTTATGACAAAATCTATCATGCTGTAATCATATTTAGACACATCTTATGAACTGCCTTTCAGTTATGACCACTTAGTTGTAATAACTAGATTAAAAATTGCAGATATTCAGTTAAAATAAATTTAATAAGTGATTGGTTTTAATTATCAAACACAATAACATTTAATCCAGATTTTAATATAAAAAGTAAATAGTCCTTTGACAAAAATGATTTTGGTAAGTAATTACAAACAGCTTTTTTCTGTTTTGGTAAAATTTAATTGATGGTGAGAGACAGCATTTGAAAATTTCATGTGTTATTAGATTCACATTGTAAATTGAAAAGCAGAATTCCTCATTTCTTCCCTATCTGATTTAGCCTGCCTTTGTAGATCTTCTCCCATAAGAAGTAGTCACTTTTTAGTAATTCTTCACTTCTTTAATGGCCTGCTTGCTATCCACACTCACCTTACTATTCTCTACAGGTAGAACTACTCAATCTCTGCATTTTTTACAGCTTTGAGGTTTGAGCCTGTCATTAATCTGAGGGTTATTTAAGGAATACACAATCAGGTGACTCAGGAGTATCTACTCCTTTGCAGTTAATTGTTTTGACAGCGTGTCTTAGCTCTTATTGATTGAATTTCTAGTCGAGTTCGCCAAGCTGTCTTGTTGAACTGCCATTTGAGTTGCGTTGCTTGATGCCAGTTTGTTCTGGGCTACATTCTGTGTCTCATCAAAGAGTAAGGTCATGAATTTACCCTTCCAGACTATCATAGATTTTGGAGGCTTTTCCTTAATTTTAGCCCACTACATGTGGTATTCCCAACTAACTGTTACGAGACCTATTTGAAGGCATCTACCTGCTGGCTGCCTACCCCCCCCCCCTTTTTATTAAGATAATTATTGATTATATTACATTTGCTTTCTGAGATACCTACTTCATTATTTCTTATTGGACGGATTTATCTGTTCTATCATTTATCTCAACTTGTGTATTTTTCTCCATTCTCTAGATCAGGAATTGTCAAATATGGCTCACTGCTTGTTTTGATAAAATTTTATTGGCATATAACTACCTTTATTCCTTTAAATATTGTCAATGGATATTCTTCTCCTACAAGATCAGGATGGAGTAGTTGGAGTAGAGACCATATAATCCACAAATCCAAAAACATTTACTATGTGGCCCTTGCCAGAAAAATTTTGTAGACTCCTGGTATAGTTTATAGGCTTGTACTTTTTATTTGGTGCCTATTTAAAACATTGTACTTTTTATTTCTTAGAGATTTTATGAAAAATTACCATATTTATTCTTGTGATATCCATGTAATTTTTCAGTTCACTTAATCATATATTAGGCAGAGGACATTCTGGACTTCAGATAATCTTCCTAGTTAACTTGTTTTCATTTTTAAACTACCATTTTGTTAAAAGTCTCCCATCCAAAAAAGATGGGATTAAGTGATTATGGTAATTGATACCTTCAACTTGTGTTTAATCATTTACCCATAGTGCATCAATCACCAAGTATTGTCAGATTTATTTTCTTTAAAAAAATTTTTTTAATGTTTATTTTTGAGACAGAGACACAGAGTGTGAGTGGGGGAGGGTCAGAGAGAAAGGGAGACACAGAATCGGAAGCAGGCTTCAGGCCCTGAGCTGTCAGCACAGAGCCCAATGTGGGGCCGTAACTCACGAACAGTGCGATCAGACCTGAGCTGAAGTTGGACGCTTAATCAACTGAGCCACCCAGGCACCCCTGTTGGATTTATTTTCTAAGTACTTTTACAATACATCCATTTCTCTCCATCTTTATCTTGACACTTGAGGGCAACTTCATCATTTCTTTTTCCCCTTCTGATCCATTGTCTAACATGTACCAGAGTGAGCTTTGAAAATTCAGATGTGACCGTAGCACTCTTTCTCGACTTTCTATTAATTGTAGGATAAAGACTCAAATCTGGCCCTGTACTCCATTAACCTTGCAGCTTCTCAAAGGAGCTGTGCTCCTTTTTGTCTTGGGGCTTTTCTTAAGACATCCCATCTTGCTGCAATGTTCTTCTCCCTCTATTTCACCTATTTACATATATTATCCTTCAGAGTCCAGCTCAAATGTCAGTTCCTAGGAGGATCCTTCTTCAAGTAGAAAATAGGTTCCACGAGGGCAGGTGGCATGTCTCATTTATCCTGTTCTATCCTCAGCAACTAGTGTTTGCTTTGGAGAATGTCTACAGATGGAACGTCTGCTTTTGTCTGCTTTTTTCATGATGAGCATTCAGAATGGAAATAGTTCACAAATTTTATCAATTCCTAAGATTATCCCTCTTCTTCCCTCCTACCCCCGAGCATCTGCAGTTTAGTGGATGGGAGCTAGGAGATCTGTCCTGAACAAAGCTGGAGTTCTGTCAGTAACTAAGAGAGGGGAAAGAGTTTTAGGTAGACAGTTAACAATCTCTTCATTCTAAGATTTTTTCATGTCTCCCTTCTGGATACATGCCTGATTGAATGATTTTGATTGTCTGAAATAGCAAACTGCGTGTGACACTCTTGTTCACTGTGCTTAAGCTGCAGTGATCTTCTTTCTGCTCTGTTCTTCAAATATATCATACTGTCTTCTATTTCAGAGTTTCTACCATGTTGTACTCTTTGCCTGTCCTATTCCTCCCTTTTTTGTTTGACTTATCTCTGTTTATCTTTTGTCTTTCAATGTAGACTTCATCTGTCTGTACCTCACTACCCTCTCCCCACCCCTCTAAGTCTCTTAGGTAGCTGTTCCCACATTACTTTCCAAATGTATTAAGATTGTTGTTTACTTGTCTCTTTTCCAGAGGAATATATTCTCATCCTAGCACATCACATGAGTAAATGGTTTAAATATTGGGCTTGGGGAGGAAAAAAAGGAGGAGGAGGAAGGAGAGAATGATTAAAATGTGTATAACATCTTAGGGGCACCTGGATGGCTCAGTTGGTTGGGTGTCCGACTTCAGCTTAGGTCATATCTCACGGTTCCTGAGTTCGAGCCCCATGTCGGGCTCTGTGCTGACAGCTCAGAGCCTGGAGCCTGCTTTCGATTCTGTGTCTCCCTCTCTCTCTGCCCCTCCACCGTTCGCACTCTGTCTCTAACAAATAAATAAACGTTAAAATATTTTTTTTTAAATGTGTATAACATCTTCTAGAGTTATATATGTAGTAACTCAGAAATGTGCTGTCCAGTATGGTAGCTGCTAGTCACATATGGTTATTGAGTATTTACATGTAGGTAATTTGAATTGAAATGGCTATAAGTATAAAATACTTGATTCAAACACTTTTTGTAAAACAAAAGAATGTAAATTTTTTTGCATTGAGTAAAAAATGATAATACCTGTCACTTGGTTAAATAAAAATTTTATTAAAATTAATTTCACTTATTTAAAAATTTTTAAATCCTATTACAACAAAATTTTAAGTTTTGTATGTGGCTCACATTAGATTTCTATTAGCACTTACTCAGAAAGTGAGACATGGATGTTTTACTTTAGTTTGAAGTCCTAAGAATTTGGAATTTGGCTGTAATCAAGTAAAAGTAACTAACTGAAAAAAATCAGATAAGTTAAAAAAAATTTTTTTTAACGTTTATTCACTTTTTTTTTTTGAGACACGGAGACCGCGTGAGTGGGGGAGGGGCAGAGAGTGAGGGAGACACAGAATCTGAATCAGACTCCAGGCTCTGAGCCATCAGCACAGAGCCCAACATGGGGATCGAACTCACAGACCGCGAGATCATGACCTGAGCCAAAGTTGGATGCCCCACCGACTGAGCTATCCAGGCGCCCCTCAGATTAGTTTTTTTTTTTTTATTTAAAAAAAAATTTTTTTTAACGTTTATTTATTTTTGAGACAGAGAGAGACAGAGCATGAATGGGGGAGGGTCAGAGAGAGAGGGAGACACGGAATCTGAAACAGGCTTCAGGCTCTGAGCAGTCAGCACAGAGCCCGACGCGGGGCTCGAACTCACATACCGCGAGATCGTGACCTGAGCCGAAGTCGGACGCTTAACCGACTGAGCCACCCAGGCGCCCCAAGATTAGTTTTTTAAAAAAAATATTTTGTATTAGAACTAGTTTGGGGGCAAAATTGACATAAGATTTGCTCTTTACTTTTTCATCATTTAGATAAGCGTTCAAAACAATTATAAGGGATCACTTGGCAGGTTTATAAAAATGTAGTCCGTGTATGCTCCATTTAATAATAGTAATAATATAATAATAATAATGGCTAACATAGAAGTGAATACTCTATGCTTAGTACTTTTCTAGTGGTTTCTGGATTTTATCTCATTTAATTCTCAGAGTAGTTTTTTTTTCTAAGGTATACAATTAGTATTACCTTTCTTCAGATGCAGCAACTGGGGCATTAAGGTATAAAGAGGTATTAAGTAATATGCTCAAGGACAAAGCATGTTTGAATCTTAATTTCCATATCTGGTACTGATAGTACCTTTGAAGATGATTTGGAGGATTAAGTGAAGTAATATACTTTCAGATCTCTGGTCATGTGGCCTATCACATACCAGGCTTTAATAAATTTATTATTTTTTAAGTAATCTCTACACCCAACATAGGGCTTGAATTTACAACCCCAAGATCAAGAGACACATGCGCTATTGACTGAACTGGCCAGTCTCCACCAATAAGTATTTTTGATTTGAATCAAATTGAAAATATATATAGTTTTTACTTTATACTATTTAGTTGTAGGATGTGTAGTGTTTAGTGTTCTTTATTCTTTGTAATAGAGTATTGAATTTCAGAATAGAAAAGAACACAAATATGAAGCTTAGGAACCTTACTATCATAAAACATATATGAATTGTCTCCTTTTCTGTGAAAATCCTTCCAGGATAGAAATAGAGGTATCACTATTATCAGCCCACCACCCTCACCCCCCCCCCCGCCAAAACAACAACAACAACAACAACAACAACAACAACAACAAAAAACCCCAAAAACCAAAAAAGAGGAAAATAAATCTAGTCTTGCTAGCAGCTAGGTTTGCTTTGGGCCAAATCTGGTTGTATCCTTTTGTTCACTTATCATTTATGGCTCCTTTTGTACTATATTGCTGGATTTGAATAGTTGCAGTAGAAATCCTCTGACTCACAAAACTTAAAACACTATCTGGTCCTTTTCATTACATTTTTGTCTGATCTGGGAGTGTATCAGTCCAATAAGAGAATCCAGTGACTGAGCCATAATTAAGCTTGAAATCTAGGTTTCCTTTGGCTGGATGGCTACCTGGAAGGTATACCAATTAGTCTTGTTAGGCACTACTTTAGGGGGAGAGTAAGGTACATCCTGACCAGGAATGGTCAGGGTAGAATCCTGACATTTCAAAATAGATGTATTAGAAGTCTACAAACAGGTTTCCCGGCCAGATCTGGCCTACGGCCTGTCCTTGTATAGCTCACAAGCTAACAGTGCTTTTAAAATAATTTTTAAGAGTTGGGCTCAGAGGAGAAATCATGTGTAGCGCACAAAGCCTAAAATATTTACTTTCTGGCCCTTTCCAGGCAATGTTTGCTGACCCTTTGTCTTTATAATCCCCACTCCTTTTTTCCTGATCATTACCCTGGAGGTGGTCAGGAGGAGATGTACCCTTTGTTAGAATAGCTACATTTAGTGACCATACTACTTTACTGAATTATGTGGACCCAAAGAAGGTGAGTGAGGTAGAGTCAGAAATTTTCTTCCGTTGATTTATCAGGAGGCCATATCTTGCTTGACAATATTAGATGCTTGTGGATTAGGAAGGGAGCACAGAATGTCCATCAACTATTCCAACTTTTGACCTGTTGTGTGACCTTTGTAAGAGAAGGCATGCCACTATTAGCTGGTAAATGGTCCTAAATGCCAAAAAATAGGTAACAGCTTAATTTTGAATGCCAAATTGGTATGGCCAGTGATAGCTGATCAGACTGAATGGGAGTTAGGGGTTAAAGGTGTGATGTAGTGAGTTTCTGAAGAGTACCCTGGACATGGATGGGGTCACAGTACCTAGTGCAACGTGGCCTTCACCATGTTATAAATTTGGTAACTTTGGGTAGTTAGTTATGAGTTGGCCTTATTGTGGTAACCTCCGCATCAGAAACAGAGTCCTTTATGCACAATCTCTGATGGTGAAAGTTTAGGCATATCTGATGCAATGATGGATCCAGGCAGCAGTGGTGGCAGTCGTGGTGGTGCAGGTTGAATCAAGTTGGTCTTGGAGAAAGGGCCCCTGCTGTGGGCATCAGAATGAATAACCCAGATAATTTGATCAGCTGTGATTTTTTTTTTTCCAGTTTTTTTTCCCTCCTCCTGTAGTTTTCATTTTCTGTAGTATCTTTTTTCTAGACTTTGTGATACCTAATCTTTAGCCTTTAATCTGCCAGTTTGTAGTTTCCCAGTGGCAGACTAAAACAGGCCAGTAACTGAAGGGTCAGTAAATTAAAACAAGATTTATCATGGTACCATTAGGCAGTTAATTATGAGAATGGCCTCAAATTTTGCTTACTGAGCTGGTTTATACATTGCTGGAGCTGATGTTGAATGGCAGTAGTAGCACAGTGGACACCGTTATGTTTCATTTTAGTTGAACCCTCAGTGAATCACATCCAGGCCTTTTGGGGAACCTCTATATGTCAAATACCCCGTTAAGACTATGGCTTTGCTTCAGGATGGAGTGGAGGTTAAGGTTCTTCTGGGGGAGGGCGGTAGCTGCTGCTTTTTCATGTAAATCCAAAATGTTGTGGCCAAGCCTGGTATGCTGTTTTTAGTTTGCTATTTCCATTTGACTAGGGATAGCTATCTTACCTGAGCTGAGTCTGTTATGGTGTCTACCTTCAAGTTAACAGTCCACAAGTCCAAATTGAGCCAGTCAAATCCTTGTTTGGGATTTTTGAACTTGGAACTAGAGAAAATGAGGTTAGTTTTGTCTGCTGGCAGGAGACCTAAAATGTAGGTATTGGGAGTTATCACTTTGTTTCTTGCTGTGGTGACAAAACAGGGCTGCAGACAAAGTGATCTGAAGAGATAAGGACACAGAGTTCTGGAGTCATTTGAGACTCTGGTACCATTTGTTTTGATTCTTGTCTTTAACTTATCACTGGGTTTTCAGGCCTTCTTTGTATTCTATAAACCAATTCCAGTATTTTGCTTAAGCTATTTGGATTTTCTGTTTCTGTCCAATATAAGTCTTAACAAATACATATCATTGTATTATACAAAGTATATATAATTGCTGATGTTTTGGAATCTTCACCAGAGGTATATTAATTGGTATTTCACCTTGATCCATTTGTATTTATTTATAGTGGTGTCATGATGGAAGGAAGAAAAATATATGCACATTAAAGTAGGTGTTATTTCTAAATTGGTCAAAGTTGTTATTCATAAAAAGTGAATCTCTAAGGCCAGGAAGAAGTATAAAAGATTAAAATGTGCTTTGGATTAAAGTAATAAAATTAGTAAGATTTGATTGGGACAAAAAAGAAAAGTTAAAGGTTATATTGGACACCTAGGGAATATGAATCTGTAGCTTGAATACGAGTCAGTACAAGGGTGAAAGAGCTAACATGATTTTGGGATTGATTCCAAATCAAAAGATTTACCAGAAGAACTGAGGAAGTCTTCTTGATTTTATTCTTACTACTCAGGATTTTGAGCAGTAGTGCTGATCACAGATTAGAAAATATTTTTATATTTCACATAAGCTATTTGAAAGACAAAAAGGAAGAAAATTCTAAAATGAGAAAAATGTTAGGTTTTTAAAACGAAAGAGACTCTTTAATGACTGTTCTCTAAAGAATGTCTTTGAAGCTTATCCTTTTATACTGAGGTAAAAAACCTTTGTATCCGAATGACTCTTGCTTTTCTAATTTCCTTTTTTTTTTTTTAATTTAAAAAAATTTTTTTTTTAACGTTTATTTACTTTTGAGAGAAAGAGTGTGAGTGGAGGAGGGGCAGAGAGAGAGGGAGACAGAATCAGGCTTGAGGCTCTGAGCTGTCAGCACAGAGCCCAACGCGAGGCTCGAAGCCATGAACCTCAAGATCGTGACCTGAGCCAAAATTAGACGCTCAACTGACTGAGCCACCCAGGTGCCCCGCTTTTCTAATTTCTAAGTAATTCTTTTGGCCAGTTCTTTCCAATCCATAGACATTGCTATGTTCACAGATTTTAAAACTTCTTTGAAATAGTTTCTATGGCCAATTTAGCAGATACATGAGGAAATTAGTATTGTAGTTTTAAGTACACATCTCCTTTTCTTTTAAAGACTGTATGTCAGAGAGAGAAACAAAATGTAATTCTGCGTATGTGTCCAAAATCATGCCGTGTGTTAGAATATAATTTGTGCAGATCCTTACCTTACCCATGTTCTGAATGGTATTTCTTTCTTTCAAATATTCAGACTGACTCCTCAAATGATCAAGATTTGTCATCATTGGCACAATTCGGAAGAATGACTTATAGACTATAAATGTTGTCATACATGAGGAGTACCAAAAATGTTTTGATAAATGAAACATTGATTCAGTTAGCTTAGGACCATTTTGAAGGACAATTCTTGGCTGTCTGCTACAGTCAGGACTTTATGGTTTAAATTCTTCTCTCATGTTACCTGCTCCTCCCCATTGCCATTTACTAACTGTGGGATGCTTAGGCAGGTTGCTTAGATTCTTGATTCAGTTTCTTCATTGTAAAATATGGATAGTAACACATTTTTTTGTGATTTGTCGTGAGAAATTGCATTCATCACAGTGCCTGGCTTAATAATTGGTGTTTGGTGTTACTAATTATATTCACAGCAACAATAAAATATATGCTGGATTACTTCATGATTTTATGAAAGGTAACAGGGTTTTCTAATTCAATAAAGGAGAGAAATGAACTAAAGCTAGGAGGATTTGATAGAAGCATCAGTGGGGATTTTAAATCCCTAAAACTAGAATGGAATAAGGTGATAGTTACTTAAAAATGGCATTGCATTTTTTGTTTGTTTTCTAATGCGCTTTCCCTAAGAGAGCACTGTTTATTTTTCTTGTAACATCTAGCATTGTCATAGAATGTCAGTTACTTAAATGTCTCCATTTCCTTTGAGTGGATTTTTAATGGTTTTTTTTAAGACATATAGGTTTTAAATGTGTACTTCAAAAGATGGCTGTTAGGTAATTATTAAGTGTTCATTACTGGTGTAATACCACTTTTGGTATTGCAGATGATATTAAGTAGTATGTTGGAAATTTTGTTTTTAATTATAAAAATTACTTTTTTTGCTGTGTATTAGGAAGAAAACCATATCCCACATATCATACTTTGATTTCAGATATTAATGCTTAAGGTAATGGAACAGGAGTTTGCTTATGAAATAAATTTGTCACGAAGCTCAAGTAAAAAATTGTGGATAAGTTTAAAGAAAAATGTTAACAATTGTATTAGCCAATTACTAGCTTACCCTGTGCCAGGCACTCTTTTAAGTACTTGATATTTATTGAGTCATTTAATCCTCAAAACAGTTTTGGGAGGAATATACTATTATTATCCCCATTGTACGATGAGAAACTGAAGCACAGAGAGAGATGAACATCTTCTAAGTGTCGGATCCTTAATATCATTCCATGTGTTTTGAGAGTGTCCAGACTCTTAGCCACTATGTAGTACTGCTGCATCTTTACTTTATTAAGTAAATAATAGTACAAATGATACATGGATAGCATAGCAGTAACGTTAGTACACAACTACATGATGTTTGTGAAAACTACTCTAAATAATTAAATACGTCTAATATATAATGAATATATTTCCACATACACATTTGGGATTAAATAGACATGGATTCAAACTGTCTGTCAAGGTTTTTCCAAGTATTACATGAAGCATTATTATTTTATCACGTCTTTAATATAATGAAATAATGCTTTATTGAAAAAAGTTCTTGTGGTGAGGTATAGTTAACAGTTTTTCACCACCTCGACACCTGTTTTTGTAAAAAAGGAAATATTCATAATTTATAACTAGAGAAAGTTGGTTTTTTATGTCATTCACAACTGTACTCCAAACTGTTTGATATTTTAGTTTCAGGATTTAACTTCTTACAAAAGTCATGTGACATCAGCGAGGTGCAGTGAAAGCTCTCTCAGGAATACTCTTAATAGAAAGGAAGATTTTGGGTCTGTGAGGTTGTGTGGGCTTGAATGTGATTTTTATTTGATATATGAGCTGTGACATTACTATTGCATGACTGAGATGTACTTGTAAGTGCCGTACTATGCAGATGGGTTTTTTTTCTGAAACAAAGCCAGAAACAGAATCTTGAATGTGTTCATTTAGTGGGGAAAGAATACTTCATAGAAACATATGGAAACATTTCTAAGTTTTTTTCATTAAATGAGCCTTTTACTTTCTAAGCATTTTTATGATTGTTCAAGTTAATATGTCATTTGCCTCATATTTTCCAAGTTTAGTGAGACATGGAAGTCTTATAGAACTGAGATGTTTTGAAACAACCAGATCACTTTAGGAATGCACATTTTAGGATTAGGTTTGATGCTTATTAGAAAATTAGGATTGAATCATAAATATATTTTTCATTAGATTATTATCATTTTTAGTTATCTTAATATTATGATGGAATTTGAGAAGATGTATAGTAGTTACTCTCTTTTTACTCATTTTTAAATTGTGAAAGCACAGGACAACATTAAAGGAAATCATAAAAGGAAAATATACCACTAGGATAACATGAGTTTTTAATTTTCCACGTTCCCCTCTAACCCATGTCCTTATACATAAAGTTTTACATGGTTCTATATTATGTATATACCATTTTATGTTATGTTTTTCTTTTATAACATTACATTAAAATTTTTTTCTTTTTGGTGGTCACATACTTTGGTCTCTCCCATTGTGGAAAGCATACAAAGAAAATTTCCTTAGATTCTAAGTCCCTCTCAACTTCTCATTTATCTTTCTTTTTTCCTTCACAGAGAAGTAACTTAGAATGATATACATGTTGACTTTGCACTTAGCTTTGATGCTGAATCCAGTGTATATTTTGTAGTTTTTATCTTCCTTGACTGCGTATTTGACACACACAGAACTCTGTTTGTGATTTGTGAGCTCTTCTCCTTTGTCTTTTATCCTTGGCCCTGAGGAAGTACTTGGAGTCATCTCTTCCTCTTATGTGGCTTCAGCTACCACTCGTACAGGTACAACTGCTTCATCGAATTCTCTAGCCCAGATCTTCTTCCTGAAACTGAGAAGTTCCTTTGCATGTGCCAAGGTGTCTAAAACCCACTATATTCAAGGTGAAATTTAACTCTTCCTCTCTCATCATAACTAATGATATCAGCATTTACCTGTTGTCTTACACAAAACACATAGGAGTCATCGTGTTCTGTCAGTTCTTCCTCTTAAATCTGACCTCTGGCCTCTACTTTTTGTTACCATGTCTGTATTTCCAGCTGAGATCTTACCAAGTTATCTCCCAGTCCTTTCTTGTTCTTTTCCAGTTCTTTGTCTCCATTGTAGTCTGTGATCTTTAGAAAATGGAATTCTGATAATGTCCTTCAGTGGTTTCCCATTTGTCTTCAAGATAAAATTGGAACTTCTTTGTATGTCAGTCCAAGGTCATTTCATGATCCCTCAAACTCATCTCTGGAAATGTTCTTCAAGCCCTCTCCTTTAGCTATTTTGAAATACTGGGTGCCCGAGCACACATAATCTCTCATGTTTCTTTATTGTTGCCCTTGGTATTGCATCTGCTGGAAAACTTTTCTTGCCCTCGTAACCATTTCCTCCTTTTGTCTGCCTAACTATTTCTTTTTCTTTAAGACTTAACTGAAGCTTCATATAGTTTGGTTTCAGTTAGGTGTACTTCTTTTATATTCCCAGAGTATGCTGTCTTCCATGATACCACGTTTATAGTACGTGCTTCAAAAAAGTTTTTTAATTGAATTATTTTCTTAGTAAATTTTTTTTTTTGAGAGAGAGAGTGTGAGGGAGCAGGGGAGGGGCAGAAGGAGAGAGAGAGAGAGAGCGAGAGAGAGAGAGAGAGAGCGAGAGAGAGAGAGAGAATGAGAATCTTAAGCAGGCTCTGTACTGAGCGGAGATCATGACCTGAACTGAAATCAAGAGTCGGATGCTTACCTGACTGAGTCACACAGGCACCGCTTAATTGAATTATTAAATAGTATTCCATGGAATTAATTTTTTAGGGATTCATTAACACTTGGAATTTAGGTGATTGATAATTGTTTATTAGGTAAGGCATTTTGCATCTTCATGCATATTAATACTATTAAAAGTTATTTTCTTGCAAAACATCCCAAGAAATATTAACTCAAAGAAAAAGTCACTCTTTATGACTCTTGGACATCATCCTTTGGGTAGTGATTCATAGTACCAGTCTTCCCTTAAGTATATGTTAAAGGTTATTTATAGTGATTTTCAGAAATCAAAATTATTGGTATTTTTAACACTTCAGCTATTTAGGGAAGTTTTTTCATCCTTAAAAAAACTGACCTTGGATAGTCATTAATTGTTGCATTTAGTAAATATATATATATATATGCCACAAACATTGGATGCCACTCTTTGTGCCAGGCACTGGGAACACAAATAATACTAAGACTCCTCTCTCTTCTTTCTTGGTTAGTTGCAAAATAGGTTTACCGAGAACTTTGAATAGAAATAAACATAATATAATCCATACACACTTATTACAGTAATTGGAGTTGCTTGTTAAATATGATGAAAAAATCAGTATAAATTTAACCTATTAATGCCATAAGTTTAACAAAATTTATATTTGGGCGTGGCTTTATTACTTGAAAAATTGCCTTTTTCCATATTAGCATTGTATTTTTGCTTTGATCCCTCGTATTTAAGGAAGATTATATCAATTAGGATCAGATTTTAATGAGTAATAAAAAAGTTTTTTCTTAGAAAACCTAGTAGTTTGCTGGGAAAGTTCAATTTTATTTTTTTTAACAAGTTGGATGATTAGTATTTATAATATAGTTTATCTGTGTTTATTTCTTGAACTATTCTGATTTGCTTCATATTTCAATATTAAAATATAAGCAGATGGTTATAGTATTTCTTTGTACATGATATCCACACAAGAACTCTTTGTACTGTTGGCAGTACTGTTACACAGTTCCTTACTACAGTAAGTAAATATATTACCTCAGCCCTTAATCAGCCTACCATTGCCACTGATGACCCAATGCTTAAGTTGTAACACTATGCTGCTGACCCACACTCTAGGGGCTTATTTTATTTTATTTTTTGATGCATTGCTGTAGGCAATTTTAAGGGTGTGGAACCAAGCCATTTTCTCCCTTGGACTCATTTCCACTTTTATTTCCTATGGGAGGCTTAGCCTTCCTTTAAAATACTAGGATTGTAAAATTGTTCACCTATTCTGTGATTACCATGTGGAGGAGTAATGCCGTTTGCTCATTTTAACCCACTGGATTTAAAAAAATTAGTAGGCTTAACCATTGGTGTTATACAGTTCTCAAAATTAAAATTTCTAATTCATAAAATGCTTTTTTGGTAGATACTTTATTCTTTTGTGTATGTGTGTTTTTCATGGTTTGGTTTTAGGCTTATATGCTAGGAATGTTTGGCTTGATGTTGTCCCAGGAGGGTGTAATTGAGAGCTGACAGGTTATATGAAGTTGAAAAGAAATTCAGTGAGTTGTAAAAAAGCAGTGCTTCATTTTTCCTTGGTAACTAATATATTGGTTGTTAGGAAGTATACTTAAAAGTTCAAAATGAATAGGCCTCTAAATTGCATAGTAGCTTTTAAGTTTTAACATTAGTAATTGCCTCTCAAAACAATAATGTAGTTTATTTACTAAGAAGAATAAAGTTATTTTATTTTTAGAATAGAGTATGTGAATGTTTGGGACTTGAATGTGCTGACTGTAGTTACTCAACCTTACAGATAAAGCTATGTAAAAATCATCCATTTTTAAAGATTAAAAAAAAAAAGTTTACTTCATTTTCTTTCTCCCCCCTCCCCCCTTTTTTTGTTTATATTGAAGTTAGTTAACATACAGTGTAGTCTTGGCTTTAGGAGTAGAACCCAATGATTCATCTCTTACATAGGACACCCAGTGCTCATCCTGAAAAGTGCTCTTCGTAATGTCATCGCCCATTTAACTCATCTCCCTACCCCCTCCAGCAACCCCCAGTTTGTTTTCTGTATTTAAGAGTCTCTTATGGTTTGCCTCCCTCTGTGTTTTTATCTTATTTTTCCTTCCCTTCCCCTATTTTCATCTGTTGAGTTTCTCAGATTCCACATATGAGTGAAATCATGTGATATCTGTCATTTGCTGACTGACTTATTTCGCTTAGCATAGTGCTCTCCAGTTCCATCCATGTTGTTGCACATGGCAGGATTTCATTCTTTTTTGTCACTGAGTAACATTCCATTGTATGTATATACCACATCTTCTTAATCCATTCATCAATTGATGGACATTTGGGTTCTTTCCATAATCTGGCTATTGTTGATAGTGCTGCTCTAAACATTGTGGTGCATGTGCCCCTTTGAATCAGCATTTTTGTATCTTTTGGATAAATGCCTCGTAGTGCAATTGCTGGGTCATAAAGTAGTTCTATTTTTAATTTTTTGAGACACCTCCATAGTGTTTCCAGAGTGTCTGTACCAGATTGCATTCCCACCAACAGTGCAAGAGGAACGGTTCTCCTTTCTCCACATCCTTGCCAACATCTGTTTCCTGCGTTGTTAATTTTAGCCATTCTGAGGTATGAGGTGGTATTTCATTGTGGTTTTGATTTGTATTTTCCTGAATGTGAATGGACTAAATTCCCAATCAAAAGATGTAGGGTATCAGAATAGATTAAAAAAACAAGATCCATCTATATGCTATCTACAGGAGACTCATTTTAGACCTGCAGATTGAAAGTGAGGTGATGGGGAACCATCTAACATGCTAATGGACGTCAAAAGAAAGCTGAGGAAGCCATATTTATATCAGACAAACTAGGTTTTAAAGCAAAGACTATAACGAGATGAAGAAGGGCATTATATGATAATTAAGGGGTCTCTCCATCAAGAAGAGGTAACAATTGTAAATGTTTATGCCCCCAACTTGGTAGCATTCAAATATATAAACCAATTGATTATAATCAATCAGTAAATTATAAACATAAGCAATCTTATTGATAAGAATATGGTAATGGCAGGCAATTTTAATACTCCACTTAGAGCAATGGACACATCATCTAGGCAGAAAATCAGTAAGGAAACAAAGGCTCTGAGTGACACATTGGACCGATGGACTCAACAAATATATTTAGAATATTTCATCCCAAAGCAGCACAATACACATTCTTCTTGAGTGCACATGGAACATTCTCCAAAATAGGTCACATATTGAGTCACATAACAGCCCTCAACAGGTACAAAAAGATTGAGATCATACCATGCATAGTTTCAGATCACAACACTATGAAATTTGAAATCAACCAGAAGAAAAAATTTGGAAAGTCCCCAAATACATAGAGGTTAAAGTTCATTTTTCATCATCAAGAAATTTATAGAATACCTCACTTGAACCATGTGTCTCATAAGGTGCAGCGGTTATTAGTGTGAGGCAGGCGCATATTGAAGGAACTCCATCCTTAATAGGGAAACAGACATAGAAGCACATAAGAATAGTATGGTAGGTATTGCTAGCTGTTCAAAAGGGAGCCACAAAAAAAGAGCAGTTGATTATATGTGAAGGCTTCCTAGGGGAGGTAACATGATTTAAGATTTATATGTAAATAAAGTAACAGTCTGCTAAATGCCATTTGGTTTTATTAGGAATTTGAGGGAGTGTGTGTGTGTGTGTGTGTGTGTGTGTGTGTGTGTGAATGTATGCATGAGTGTTAGTGGAGAATGAGGGTGGTGGTAACTTTCATCAGATGCTTGATGTAAAATGAAAGCTCTATGCAGTGTTAAAAATGCCATTTTAATTTCTAGGCACGAGGAGTGATTTTTGAAATGGAAACAGTGCTAGTTGGATTCTTCAGGAAGCAGACACTGAGATGGAGTTAGGACTGCTAAGAGTTTACTGGGGAGGAACACCTATGAAAAGAAAAGAGAGGAATCAGGATTGGTCAGTAGTCATCACCTTGTGATGCTGACTTCACAGAGTCCCTACCAACCCAATGGAGACCTTTGGAACAAAGATTGAAGGAGTCCTGCATTGGGTTGGGTGGAAATGACTAGGCCCTTCTGCCACCATTTCTCAGGTGTTGGCTATGGACTTCCCTGAAAAGAGTATGGCTTTGACTGGCAAGCTGAGGCAAACTCCAAAGAACTAACACCTGGAGCTCCTTTGTAGCTAGGAAGTGTGTCCCTTGTTGAAGACTGATCAATAGGGCACATCTTGTGTCTGCTACAAGAAACCAGAGTAGGATGGACCTTGGGACAATAACATTCATTCAGTCAGTAAATATCATCGGACACTTACTGTGTGCCAGGAGTAGTGCTGGGCATGCGTGTTGTAAGTATTTCCCTATTCTGTCGTAGGGCAAAGATCTGGAGGAAGGATATTCCAGACAAGAAAGAATTTGGCCTAAGGCTTGTTAGGAGCAACAGTTTGGCACAATGGAGAGAAAGAAAGAATGCCGCTTTGGATGGAGGAGATGGATGGAGGGAAGTGAAGTCAGAGAATTTGGTGGGAACCACAAGAGCCACAGGAAGGACTTGAAGTTTATTCACTTGCAGTGCGAGGTGATGGAAGGATTTTAACCAAAGGAGTGAGACAATTTGACTTCTGGTTTGGAAGTTTACTCGTGCTTATCAAATTCCACATTCAGTAGTCATAATGTAAATATGTCTTGACTTCTGAGGTACCATATACTATTTAGTTGCTTGGAGAGTTCTTACACATTGTTGGCAACAGTATAACATCTACAGAAAAGACATACACATGCACTCGTACACGTCAAGTCCATTATCGGTTTGCTTTGCCCATTTTTAATATTTTTATAGTAACTTATTAATTTGTTTTTATGTATTCAATGATAAGAGTCATATGTTAATTTTTAGCTGACTATATAGAAATTGTTTGTTGTTTGGCCTTAGCTCTGAAAAAAGCAAGTAAACTTTGTAGAAATTTTATTTAGGCATTTGAAATTCTTCATGAGAATGTGTTGCTAATTTTTTCAATTTAACTAGTCCCTCACTGGATCCATACAGCTCTCTGGTGTAGTACAGGACAATATTTAAAGATCCCAGGTTTCTTGCATATAGCATTGCTGGCTCCCAGAGCTGCTTTTATTTTTCTTGGGATCAGAAGTTTGCTGTTGTCCATAGGAATTTTTAGGACTCCATCGCCACCTGTATATTAACTTGCCTAATTAAGAATGATTTTAGTTATCTGTGACTCTTAAGGTTTGTACTATTTATTGAAAATTAAGTTTCTGTTCTGACAAGTGTCTTGTCAATTCTAGTGTGAACCTTGTTTAATAATAGCATAACCATTTATTAATCATGTGACTTACGTAAGTCTCTTTACCTCTTGAAGACCCCACTTCTTTCTCTGTAGAATGAGTTAGACCAGTGGTACCTGCTTTGTAGGCCTACTGTGAGAAGTAAGTGGAATAATATAGAATGTTTGTCGTATCATGACTATTGTAGAAATGAAAATTGTTGATATTTTTACTGTTACTTAAATGTTGTTATTACTTTATTAAGGATGCATGCAAGTACAGATTCAGTTTGGATATTTATCTAAAGTCTGCTCTTTGGCTTCAGCTCTGGTTTTTGCCTTTGAAAGATTGAACAACAGAATAGCTACTTCACCATCATTTCTGGTATTCTTGCATTTGTGTGTAAAAATACTTACCATCATACATAATAGCCTAACAATGTCAATAAAATAAATGAGATTTATTAAAGTCTCAATTTTCACTTTGAATTACAGGTGGGCATTCTCTGTGTACCCGAAATGAGCATTTTCTTATAGGTTTTATGTGTTGAAATTCTGTCAGTGACTTGAAGTATAAATATTAAGTTCCGGGGTGCCTGGGTGGCTCAGTTGGTTAAGCATCTGACTCTTGATTTCGGCTCAGATGATCTTACATTCCGTGAGTTCGAGCCCTACCTCGGGCTCTGCGCTGACGGTGTGAAGTGTCCTTGGGATTCTCTCTCTTCCCTTCTCTCTGCCCACCTCGTTTGCATGCTTGCTCTCTCTCTCTGTCAAAATAAATAAACATTTATGGGGCGCCTGGGTGGCGCAGTCGGTTAAGCGTCTGACTTCAGCCAGGTCACGATCTCGCGGTCCGTGAGTTCGAGCCCCGCGTCAGGCTCTGGGCTGATGGCTCGGAGCCTGGAGCCTGTTTCCGATTCTGTGTCTCCCTCTCTCTCTGCCCCTCCCCCGTTCATGCTCTGTCTCTCTCTGTCCCAAAAATAAATAAAAAACGTTGAAAAAAAAAATTTAAAAATAAATAAACATTTAAAAAATATTAAAGTGTTAAGTTCCAAGAGCTCAGGTTCACAAGAGTAAAATACTACAGAGACCAATGGTTGTAAAAGCTGTTAATTTTATGCAGAAAAGTAATATTTCAATGATTAGGTAAAGAGATTGATGGTTGTGTTCATTTTCTGGTGTGTGGGTTTTTTGTTTTTGTTTTTTTTTTTTTGGCAACAAGTTTCTAAAGAAAAGTTCCTCTTTGGGAATTCATCACCTCTTCTTACAAGATGACTCAGAATGACTGAGGAGAGATAATTCAAAATGGTGTCAGTAATATCTTAGAAGATCCTTGATTCAAATATACAATGAAAAAATATAGAATATGAAAAGGAAGTATTAGGAAAAAATGAGATATCTAGAACACATCCTATTTTCCCAGTCAAAATTAAGGACTTTAATAAGAATACTTTATAACCATTCCTATGGAGGTTTTAAATTAATTATTATTACGGTGGATGGAAAACTTAATAACTTGATAGAAACATCAGCATCATCAATGTTAGCCAAAACATGTCTTGTTCCCCTATCTACTTCATTTGAAATTGAGCCTATATTGAGTATTGCAAATGTATAGAGACTACAGAAATAGCAGCTGACTGAAGATGAAAGAATGTTTGTGTACAGTACCATCAAATTAAGTCAGCTCTTAAAATGCTTAATAAAAATTTATAACAATAGTTACTTTTTTATTAGAATTTATATTTACTCTTATGTTCCAGAAACATATATTCTTATGGTGATATTTGGCTTTGGCTGCAGGTAAATAGTATGCTGTATTTGAATAGTATAGGAAAGTAGTAAAAATCTTCATCTCTTGTTTCTTTCTATGTGCCTAACATATTTATCAATTTGCCATAGTATACAGAATGTTGGGTAATTTTAAAGGAAAGGATTTTTAACATCAAAATAATGCATTTTCTAAAATTTTTCAGAGGCTAGTTTCTATTTTTAAAAAAAAATTTTTTTTTAACGTTTATTTATTTTTGAGACAGAAAGAGACAGAGCATGAATGGGGGAGGGTCAGAGAGAGGGAGACACAGAATCTGAAACAGGCTCCAGGCTCTGAGCTGTCAGCATAGAGCCCGACGCGGGGCTCAAACTCACGGACCGCGGGATCATGACCTGAGCCTAAGTCGGCCGCTTAACCGACTGAGCCACCCAGGCGCCCCGAGGCTAGTTTCTATTTTAATTAATAGTAGATTGCATAGTATATGTAAATTTGAAGGATTTCTTAGAAGTTTCAACACATACTATCAGAACCATTGCCAAATATTTTTCTTCTCAACTAAGTAATGCATTACATTAAATCCACATTAAAAAAAGAAACTGAAGTACCTTCCAACATCACTTATTTTTATTTTTTAATTAAAAAAAATTTTAATGGTTTTATTTGAGAGAGAGAGAGAGAGAGAGAGAGAGAGAGCGAGTGGGCGGGCACAAGTTGGGGAGGGGCAGAGAGAGAAGGAGACACAGAATCTGAAGCAGGCTCCAGGCTCCAAGCGGTCAGCAGAGAGCCTGATGTGGGACTCGAACTCACAGACAGTGAGATCATGACCTGAGCCAAAGTCTGATGCCCAGCCGACTGAGCCACCCAGGCGCCCCCCAACATTATTTAAATACAAAGAATACTACCTTAAAAACATGTTCTGTGTGTTATTTCATTTCTCCCTTAGGTTAGTGCATACATGATTTATTCTCAGTTCTGTGTAAGATAGTTATTACAACCACTTACTGTGAAATAGAGGGTGATACATAATAAAACAAAATTTTGCTTTTTTGTTTTTGCTATAGAACACCGTGGTAACCACTTATTGATCCCATTACCAATGGGTGACATGGAATAGTGTTTACTATGGGTGGGAGATGGAAATCTTAAAATTGCAAAGCAGTTGTGTAGTATCCAAATAAGTAATACAGGACACATTTTAATAGTATAATAACTGGTTTAATTTAATTAACAGGTCTAATATGGTGTGCATCCCACTCACGGTAAACCACAGTAGTATTTACTGGCTGATCCTTCAAAGCACTACTGTTTTTCATCCATTTTCATTGACCAAATGTGTCATACAGACATTATCAAAAGTCTGGAAAACAGTTCTTATGGATTTTGCTTTAATGATAAGTCTGATATATAGTTTATTTGTTGATATCAATTCAACGGAATTTTAAAAATCTGTTTTAATGAGTTTTAATTATGAAAAGGTAATGATTTTACCATGTTTGCTGAAGCAGAGAGCAGATGAATTAGAAGGATTTGTTTCTAGGTACAGTCAGCAATGATCATCATGGCCTATTGCATCCACCTTATAAAATTGCTAAGAGAAGGCAAGTGGGGAATGGGGGGGGAAAGGATGACATCTGTGTGTAGAAATTTATGGAAACTCTTGGCCATTTCATAGTGCTGTGTCAACTGTCTTAGACATTAGAGTAGTTATAAAGAAATTCCAGTTCCATAAGCATGTTTTAACTTTCAGAATAAATGAGATACCTATTGGTATTTGTTCCCCACAAATGTGCAGTGTTTGATTTTACAGATACGTTTGGATTACTTGATAAGAACTTTAAAAATTTCTGTGAAACGGGTGTCTGGGTGGCTCAGTTGGTTAAGCTTCCAACTATTTAGGCTCAGGTCGTGATCTCATGGTTTGTGGGATTGAGCCCTGTGTCAGTCTCTGTGCTGACAGTGTGGAGCCTGATTGGGATTCTCTCTCTCTGTCTTTCTGGCTCTTTCTCTCTCTCTCTGTCTCTACCTCTACCCTACTCACATGTGCTCTCTCTCAAAATAAACTTAAACAAATTGCTATGGAAATAGAGGATTATAACTATAACATTCGGTCACCATTACATTTCAATATGTTGCCAATGCAAGGGTAACAATTGAGGCCTTTTGTGAAATTGGTGGGGCATGTGACCAGGATAATAGTAAATAGGAAAACAAGTCATGACAACGTATTGTCAGTGAGAAATTAGAAGTGAATAAATATTTAATAAAAACTCACGATTAATTTAGAAAAAGTATCACAGACGTCTGGACTATAGGCTGGCTACACTATAGACATATAGAATTAATTAAGGAAGTATTTATTACTTGACTACAGTATGTACTTTTGGGTGATCATTTTTTATTTAGGAATGGCCAAATCCCTAACAAAACTCTTCATGATCCTCATTTCTCCAGCTTCATGTCCTGTCACTCTCACCCTTATCACCTAGTAGGTTCCACTCCCACAGAACTTCTGTAATAGCTTCTGAACATAGTCCTTGCTCTTTCCTTAGGTTGGTGGCTCATGCTTTATTTTATTGCCTGGAGTATTCCAATTCACCCTACCCTCATACCTTTTTCTGGCTTCTCTTTATCTTTTAGTATTCCTCTAGGTCAGCCTAGGGGCCCCTTTTTATATAGTTTATTTTTTATTTAAAAATTTTTAATTTTTTATTTTTAATGTTTTGAGTTATCTATCTATCTATCTATCTATCTAGAGAGCAAGAGGGAGAGGGAGAGAGAGAGAATGTTAAGCAGGCTCCATGACCAGCACGGTGCCCGATTCGGGACTTGATATCATGACCCTGAGATCGTGATCTGAGCCAAAATCAAGAGTCAGATGCTTAACTGACTGAGACACCCAGTAACCCCATTTAATGTTTCAAATTTTTATTTAAATTCTAGTTAGATAACATATAGCGTAATATTAGTTTCAGGAGTAGAATTTAGTGATTCATCACTTAACCTATAACACCCAGTGCTCCTCCCAACAAGTGGCCTCCTTAATATATAATTTAAAAGCATCCTATGCTTCTCTCATAGTACTCAACTACGTTTCATTGTAATTTCTTACTCATTTATCCATTTTTGAAGTAAGTTTAAGATAGCTTTTGTGGGAAAAGACAATGTTTGTGGTTAAGCATAAAATAAATATGTATTGAGTGAAAGGATTCTGGTTGTGGTATATACCAGTTTTTAAACTTAGGAAACATAAATATTTAAATATTCCCTCTTAGTCCAGCATGGTGAGGATGGACATGGGGAGAGAACAAGTGGCCATGAAGCAAGGTTAGGCGAAAAGATGATATTTGCACTGAGTTTTGAAGCGTGAGTGAATCTGGACCTGGTAGTTGTTAAGTGTACGTTAAATTTTGCTAAGAATTTTTTTTCCTGTGTATTCTGGCACTAGTTCAGTAGAAGAAAAGGAGTCAAAGGATGTTAGACTATAATAAAACTTACATTGGAAAAGATAAAAATTGCATAAGAAATTAATTTCATCTGAAAAAACTAACAAAAGTCTGAAATGTACAAATGCTTCATATTAATAGTGACATTGGCCAGTTTCTTATTTCAATTCATAGTCAAAATAAGTAAAACAATCAATTTCAAGCACTAAGAGATTACCTGGGTATTGAAGAATAAATAGTGTTATATACAAAGCACAGTATGCCTTGTGAGATTTTGCTGTTCTGTAATGATTATTTAGTCTAGTGAATAATAGTATGTTTTAGATATATTTGTCTTATGATAAAACTTATTTTTAGAACTTTACCAATATCTCTCTCCCACTCAGAAGATTCAACCCAGGGAGGAAGATATTTATTTGACCTAGTCAACTATAGTGAGAAGATATTTCAAACTTTGATCTGCCTAAGAATCACTTTGGAGATGCTGCTAAAATGCAGGTTCTCAGTCCCATCCTATTTTGTACATGAGAACTTTGCATCTGACTTTCAATAAGCATCCTGGTGCTTTTCAAAATTTTTTTATTTTTGTTTTTAGAGTGTGATCAAGAGAGAGGGGAGGGGGTGGGGAGAGAGAGAGAGAGAGGGAAAGAGGGAGGGAGAGGGAGAGAGAGACTCAATCTTAAGCAGGCTCCACGCTAAGCATAGGAGGCTTGATCCAATGACCGTGGGGTCATGACCTGAACTGAAATCAAGAATTGGATGCTCAAACCACTGAACCACCCAAGAGCCCCCAGGTGGTTTTGATGCTAGTGATTGACTCTTATTCTCCTGACTATTTAGTGGCAGGAATTCTACATTCTGTAAAAATCGGAAATTCTTTTTTTTTTTTTTTAGTTTATTATTTTTTAAAATTTACATACAAGTTATTTAGCATATAGTGCAACAGTGATTTTAGGGGTAGATTCCTTGATGCCCCTTACCCATTTAGCCCATTCCCCCTCCACAACCCCTCCAGTAACCCTCTGTTTATTTTCCATATTTAAGAGTCTCTTATGTTTTGTCTCCCTCTCTGATTTTATATTATTTTTGCTTCCCTTCCCTTGTGTTCATCTGTTCTGTGACTTAAAGTCCTCATATGAGTGAAGTCATATGATATTTGTCTTTCTCTGACTAATTTCACTTAGCATAATCTCCTCTAGTTCCATCTACGTAGTTGCAAATGTCAAGATTTCATTCTTGATTGCTGAGTAATACTCCATTGTATATGTGTGTGTGTGTGTGTGTGTGTGTGTATACAGATATATATATATATATATACACACACACACACACACACCACATCTTCTTTATCCATTCATCCATTAGTGGACATTTGGGCTCTTTCCATACTTTGGCTATTGTTGATAGTGCTGCTATAAACATTGGGATGCATGTTCCCCTTCGAAACCGCATACCTGTATCCCTTGGATAAATACCTACGAGTGCAATTGCTTGGTTGTAGGGTAGTTCTATTGGAATTCTTTTGAACAGTTATATCCATACTGTCATTAACTTTGAATTCTCTTTAGTACCTTCAAGGGATGTTACTGTTTGAATGCATGAGGCTTCAAATGTAGATTGATGTTTGTTTTTAGAGAGAGTGTGATCAAATTACTTTATACTTATGCTATGGGTACTAAACTGCAGAATAAATTACACTATAAGCAGTTTTATTGATTGTAATCTGTGGAAAAGAAAAATAAAATAAAAATAAAAAACAGTATTTCTATAAAGATGTCTGAAATGTTCAATAGTCTGGATAATAGTAACATTTATCTTTCTACTGTATAGTTCACTTCAGTATTTATGGCATTCCACCAGTGCCATGTCCTGATAATAAGTTTGTCTTAATAATGTCTATAGTAAACTGTCAATTTGGCTTCTCAAGAAAATCAATTAAAACAAAGTTGGAATTTTTGTAGTATATTTCCCTATTTGGCTTTATAAGATAAAAACTTTCTTTTTAATCTTGGTTATTCGTTGATTATATATTGCTTATAAAACATATGAAGCTTGGGCATTTATCTTTAAAATTTTTATTAAGTTAATACATGTTTGTTTTAACATGTGAAGCAATTTATGGATATATAAAGAAACATGTTTTAGAGGCGCCTGGGTGGCTCAGTCGGTTAAGCGACCGACTTCAGCTCAGGTCATGATCTCACAGTCCATGAGTTCGAGCCCCGTGACGGGCTCTGTGCTGATAGCTCAGAGCCTGGAGCCTGCTTCAGATTCTGTGTCTCCCTCTCTCTGACCCTCCCCCGTTCATGCTCTGTCTCTCTCTGTCTCAAAAATAAACATTAAAAAAAATAAAAAAAATAAAAAAAAAAAAGAAACATGTTTTAGAGTTAATTTCCTTTTCCAGTCCTCCTTTTTCCACCTCACTTTCTCTGTGGTTGTACAAACACACAGGGTATGTGTTGAATATGTGTGTTGTGTTTAAATGAGATCATATGCATATTTAGTGATCTGCCTTTTCACTTACTACCATTGTTACAGTTATTGTTCCAGTGTAATAGTAGAAATGTAACTTTTTCTTTTAATAGCTGTATACTACTTTATAGTAGTAGAGGAGTACTGTCATTTATTCAGTCATTCCCTTCATGATGAACATTCTTTTTGCCACTACTCATAGTGGTATAACAAATAATTCTGCTTATTTAATATCCACATATTTTTGATAGTCTTTCTGTAAGATGGATTTAAACTATGGGACTGTAGGTCAAAAATAATGTGTATTACCACTTAAGGAATTCATATATATATTCAATATATAAATTCAATTTAATATAAATATAAGGAATTCAATAAATTCATATATATACACAAAACATTTTATAGACCTTATTTTTTTACAAAAATATATTATAGAATATGTGAATTACTAGAAAACAGAATGAAATACAAATCATCTGTAAATCTACCACAAAAAATCAATGTGATAAATTGATGCATAACTTCACAATTGTTTTTCCTCACTACTTTTTTCCAGTTCATGACACCAATTGTGTTATAAGCAGCTAAGGTTTATATTTACCTCATGAGAAATATTTTGCAAGGTAATTGCAAGGCCCTTACATGTTTTTTTTAATGTTTATTTAGAGAGTGTGTACACATATGCAGGAGAAGCCGGGAGAAAGAGAGGAAGGAAGGGAGGGAGGGAGAAAATCCCAAGCAGTTTCCATGCTGTCAGCGTAGAACCCCATGCAGGGCTCCAATGCTAACTGTGAGATCATGACCTGAGCCAAAATCAGGAGTCGGATGCTTAGCTGACTGAGCCACCCAGGTGCCCACAGGACCTTATATTTAAATGTAGATTCGTCTTTATTTTTCCTACTACTTGTGCTTAGAACAGGGGAAAACTCAATGAAATTTGTAATACAGTCTGGAAACTATATCATTTAAAAGAAAAGAAGAATAAGCTGTGAATTAGGACTGAGAAAGCTTGAGTTCTGAATGTGGCTTCTCCCTGATTAGTCATGGATTTTGGTTATGTTACTCGACCTCTTAGAACTTCAGTTTCCTCTACTGTTTTAACATGTGGAAAATAATGAGTTAGTATTTTGAGAGTTGTTTATTTACAATTAAAGAAACAGTAACAAAGATATTAAATGGTCTATTGATACATGGTCTTCTTTGTCTTAGAACCAGAAATGATTTAAAAGTTTTCCAGGCCCAGGGCGCCTGAGTGGCTCAGTGGGTTGAGTGTCCAACTTTGGCTCAGGTCATGATCTTGTGGTTGGTGGGTTTGAGCCCTGTGTCGGGCTCTGTGCTGACACCTTGGAGCCTGGAGCCTGCTTTGGATTCTATGTCTCCCTCTTTCTCTGCCTCTGCCCCCACTCACACTATGTCTTTCTTTCTCTTTTCTTTCTTTCTTTCTTTCTTTCTTTCTTTCTTTCTTTCTTTCTCAATCTCTTTCAAAAATAAACATTAGAAAAATGAAAAAAAAGTTTTTCAGACTCAGTGTCAGGGAGTTTGTTTATGCACCCTTGCAGGTCAGTCCTAATCACCCCTCTAGCCAATTCTTGTGAATTCCATCACTGTAGGCTAGTTTTGGCTATTTTTGAAATTCATACACATGGAATCATATAGTACGTGTTGTTTTGTATCTGGTTTCTTTCAGTGTTTACGTGATTCATGGATCTTATATGAATATACGATATTCATGCTATGCATAATTTGTCATCTATTAAAATAGGTATAAAAACTAAATTGCAGACTAACATGAACAGCATCATGCCAGCTTTATTTTTAAGACAATGATTGTTGTATTCGTGTGTGTGTGCACATCTGTGTATGTTAATGATAGATGGATCGATAGGTCAGGTAGATAGGTGGATTGACAGTTTTGTGTGGGAAAAGTTTTAAGGTACATATAAAACAAGGACCAGTTGTTACCTCTTGGGAAAGCACAGGGTATGGATGAAATGCAGAGTAGAATATGCTAGAATATGCTTTTTTATAAACTTGAAAAAGCCAGGTAACCATGAGGACTTAGCTGTTTTGTGTTTTTTAATGGGTTTTTTTTTTTTTTAGTATTTTTTAAATGGGGTGTGGTAGAACATTCCCCTGCCAAATGATGAAAAACTTTAAATATTCTTTTAATCCCCCTGTTCTTCTTACTTCATGTCCTGAAAATTCTTTCTAATTGTATGGAGAAATGCATCCTTTAAATTAGCTCTTAGAATTATAGAATTGCTCTTAACCTCCCACACATAAGAGTATTCTTCTCATTATGGTTTTTCATGTGTGTTGGCTGTGTGTGTGTGTGTGTGTGTGTGTGTGTGTGTGTGTGTAGATAGCTGGCTATTTGTTATAATCAACCCTGCTCCCCTGATTCCCAATTCATTTCCTGTGAGAGGTTTCTTAAAAGTCTTTGTAATTGTTTAATAAGTATAGAACTTTTAATAAGTGATAATGTGATTCATTTAGGTAAATGATAAGCTTTTTAATATTTTTAGCAAATACTTTAAACTCCTAGAGATATTTTCTATTTGGTGACTGAGGCAAACAATTAGATTAGTTTTAGATACACATTTAACTTCTAAACTTCTAAGGAGTCAGTGAAACAAACTTGAAAAAAAATGAGACGTGTATCATACCTCGTTAAACCTTAGTTATTGTAATTTTATAATCAAATCCATGCATACTAATATCATTATTAAATAACAAAATAATTTTAATGTTTTAATTATTATTTTTATAATTAATTGCTAGCAAAAAATAGTATTTTTAAAAATCATATTATGACTAGTGATGTGGCTAGTCTCCAAAATGTCCATGAGTCATGCTTCTCAGTGTTTATGTCCTTCTATAGACCCCTCCCCTTGAGTTTGGGCTAGCCCTGTGGTGACTTGCTTTTGACCAGCAGACTGTGGAGAAGGTGTTACTGTGTGACTTCTGAGTGAACGTTGTAAGAGGCCTGGTAGCTTTTGCCTGAAGGTGAAGTTTACCGCCGTGTAAGAAGTCCAGTGTCTCTGAGACTGTCATATTGTAGGGAAGCCAAAGCTAGCCACAGAGAGAGGCTAATGTAAGGAACGAGAGAGTGAGAGATGCTTGCTTATCTGACTTCCAAATGTTATAATCATCTTGGCTGATGGATCTGACAGGAATGATGAAACCATCTTGAATCTCTAGCTCAGATGAGACTTCAGATGGTTCCAGCCCCAGCCATCTGACTGTAGCTGCATGAGAGAGACCCAGGCAAGAACCACCCAGATGAGTCCAGAAATCCACAAAATTGTAAGAGATAAAAATAGATTGTTGTTTTAAGCCACTAAGTTTTGGAGTACTTCCACTGGAATAAACAACTGGAACAGTTACTGTTAACTAAAATTCGTTTTAAGTGTATTTTAAGGTTGACATTGAGGGCCAAGATACTTTACTCACCCTTTACCATTTGACATTTTTCTTGGGGACACTGTTTTGTGCCAAAAGATACTGTTGTAAACGTTTGAGACAGAATTGTAGATAAAGAGTTGTTCTGAGGTTCAGAACCAAAATTCAGCCTGATCCAACCTAGAGCTTTTTAAGGCTACTAGGAAGCTTTAAAGAGCTATGAATCACACCTCAGGGACCCATCAGTAATATGGGGATCCAGGTTGAATTCCAAGTATTTTCTATTTATAGTTACATGAAAGAACAAAATAAGATGAGATAATTTACCTTAAAAGAATTTCGATAAGTATAAGCCTTTAACTCTTTCCTATCATTTATCTTTTCCAATTTTAGATCATATTTTGTGGCTAAATTAGACTATGCTTGGTAGAGTTAGGTTTCTAGTAGAAATGTGGGATTTGTATCAGGTTAATATGATTTTTAAGTTTCTTTATATCTTCCAGATAGAGGAAAACACGAATCCCCTGATGTCAGTGACTGCTAGTGTTTCTTGATTACTAACTGTTTGACCTCAAGTTCACTGAAGATTAGTATATTAGGCATAATGCATTCAAGCTCATTTTCTAAGTTATCTTTCATGTTTTGTCAACTTCCAGGTGGACTTTGAGCATTTTGGGGCAAGTGTGGTTAAAGTAGTCATAATTATCAACTGCCTGAAGTACTTACCTGGTATTTTAAAGAATATTAATAAGGTCACATTTAATTTGCTTGGGAGCTTTCACATGAATGTAAAATGATCATGTCTTATATTTTCATTTATTTCCCTAGCCGTTTGTAGGTTAATGTACTTTTATATCGGAGAACTAATTTCTTGTTTAGTCTAATGTTAATATAGCATGTAACTTTTTATAGTTAAATGTTCTACATAATTTTGGACAGAAATCACATATATCACACATTAATCTTAAATGCATATGAGCTGAAAAGTAGAATTATAGATATGATAAAATGTATTATAGAACTGGCAAATGTTTTAAGGTATATCAATTATGATTTGTAACTATTTAGGCAAAAGTATGCATTTGCAGTTGCTTTGAAAAACCAAAGACAAATTTGAAAACCTTTTCACCTTTTGTATTTAAGAAACTAATTTATAGATTATTGTTTATATGTAAAGCTAAAAACAGATTCCACTTTCCTCCAGCCATACTAACAAAACTTAATAAGTAGGCATTGCTTTAAAAATGACACAATCCACCAGTTATTTGGTAAGACTAGCATAATCATAAATTTCCCATCCATGCTCCTTCCAAAAATACTAACCCACATTGTTCTCCCTGGACCTGTTGTGAGGATGACTAATCCAACTGCTGAGGTCTCCCTTTATGTGTTTGATGGAACACTTGGCTCGCTGGACTACAGCTGTGTGTTTATGTGCAGTGCACACCTGCAGGGGCCTGACAAATAGCTGTAGTATGCAGAGGATACAAAATTACCCTGGCAGCGCTGCAAATAAGGAAGTTTCTGTTTTGAAGTCCATATGTGTGTGTGCTTGAGATGCCAGCTGGTGTATTTATGTTGCATGCACAGATGTAAAACTGCCAACTGATTTTATACCAAATAAAGTCTAATCTTTTTATACGTACTTTGTGTCAAAGTTATGAAGTGGTACGTAAGAATGTTCTCACGACTTAGGTCTTTTAAAATAAAAGGTGCAGTTAAAAATATGAACTCTTGACATGACTAGGAAAGAGGATAGTGACGTACATAGATGGTATTTTTTAACTGTTACCTTTGTGTGAAAGAATGTTATTACCATATCATTATATAAGTAAAGCCTTGATTTATTCTAATTATTAATGATATCTATCCTTTATTTTTTTTGTGGCGAGAGTCCGTTAGGTCTATGTTTAATCCAATTTATGAATACTGAAATGTGAAAGCCAGATTTATATAGTTACTTAACTTGAAGGTTTTCCCCTTTCTATATTATCAGTATACTTAATTTTAGCAAGTCGAATTGATAGTGAGTTTCGGGTGGCATTTTTACCATTTGTGTTTAAATTTGTTCTGAAAGAAATACCAGCATTTATAAGGATAATATTTTTTAAGTCCAGGGAAATTTAAACATCAACATAAAAATACTAGGAAAGCCAGTCAGAAGAACTTTTGAAAGGGTCAGCGTTTGGGTTTCTTTTAACATGTTCCCTCTAACCAAGTGAATAAATCTGTTTTATTTAATGTGTCCATTCTCAACAAGAATAATGATTTGATAGTTGGTAGAATTGATCTTCAAGTTAATACTTGCAAATTAGATTTCTCATGTCTGTTACTATTAACTATAGATTTATTTTAGAATTGTAATTTTTCTATCTGATTAGTGTTTGATATAGTCATTTCCTCTAAGAACTATCATGGCTTACCAGCTAATGTATTTTTCAATATGTAGTTTGTAGTAGTAGTGGGCATTGCATGTTTCAGTTGACTTATCTTTAAAAGTATTGACTTTTAACATATTTGAAATATGTGTACAAATTAAGAATTTTTAGACATTGCACAATGAGAACTAGTTATCCAAATGATTATATTTGGTTTTGCTTTACATATGATTTTAATGGTTTTTCTCTCTATTTGATCTGTTTAGTTTATAAATATTTGTAAGGAGAGAAACAGAGTTGGAGTGCTCATCCAAAATCATTAATTTTGATTAGGAAAATTTAATGATAGAAAAATATGTTGGCCTATTCTTTCATCCAGTTTTGCAGTTGAAAGACACTGAATGTGTGCTTCACATATGTACATCTAAATACATTAATTGGTTCTTCTTCTGGCATTGATACAAGTTGGTTTTGACTTTGTATTTGTAGAACTTTCTTATCATAGTTCCGTATTTGATTTTATTTGTGCTGATGTTTTTGATACCTTACTGATTATTCATTGTGATAACATTAAACCCATAAATATTTTTATTAATGCCTTTATTTTTATTAAGAAGCACCTTAGTAGTAGGCATAATTTCTTTCTTCAATAGTAAGCATTACTTTGTCACAAAAGGATGTGAATTTGCTTTTATTTCTGGCATGATTTTACTTGAACTTTATCATCTGATTTCAACAAATTGAAGAAGGGTCTGAGCTTTCAGAGTTGTCTCTTAGCCTTAAAAGTATGGATGTTGATTGAATCACAGTTCTCAATTCATGAAGACTGCTTGATTTGGATTAGTTTTATATAATGAGACAGAAAGGTGGAATAGAAACCAAACCATATTTCCTAATGACTAACCTGAGTGATAGAATGGTGTGGCAAAATGTACAATTAATAACATGTCAGAAGTACAATAAGAGACTAGAAAATTCCAAACAAAAAAACCTAAAGTTGAAAGGCAGTGTATTGTAGTTGAATGAGCTCGTGTTAAGCCTCGTTACTCAAAATTTTGTGACGTTAGCTTAGTTTTCTAGAGTTAGTTGAGTTTTTCCACCAGAGGAAAGGAATAATAATTCTATTTTAATAAAGTTGATGTGAGTATTAATAAGGTGATAGACATAAAACTTTTCCTAAGGTTAGGGTGTGGAGCATGTATTAGGTATTGAATAAATGTTGACCATTTTTTTTTTATGGCAGTAGTAGTAGGAACTTGAAATAAATTAATTACATAGGAAATAAAACATGTGTAAAGTTAACTCAGAAAAGAATAGAAACAGGAAAGATTGTTAATAAATAGAAGATTAATTGTTAATAAAATAAAAGAATATTTTAAGAAGGGACCAAACCTCAAATTTTTACAGCTACAAGACAGAACCTTTTATTACTCATTTGAGAGATTATGTTCCATACATTGCTTGGTTATTTAGTGCCAGGGCCAACTTCTTTTAGTAGGGTATCACTTCAAACACTGCTGCCGCCACTGCAGGTTGCAAGCACATGATTGAAGGCTTCTAGTTCTCAGCTCATGCCCAGATGTCTTTCAATAACTATAGCCAGTAATTTCTTCAAATTGCTCACTTTATCAGCAGCACATGTCATCAATCCTGAAGTGGTTGCTCAAGTCAAACTGCAGAATCTTTAGCTTACAGACGCAGCTGCAAACAGGTGAACAGGCAGAAAGTAATTTGTGCAGCTTGGTGGCTGTCAGACGAAAGACAGACAATCTGTGTTTAAAACAGATTGCAGGCCCTGTATGGGCCAGACAAAAGGGATTTCTCCAACTGCAAATAATTCCAAGGTTAACATATTTTCCTTTCTGCCATTAGGTGATTTGTTAAAATTGGAAACAATGAACATTATAAATCTACACAGAAACTGGAGACAAGATGAAAGAGAAAATCAGATCACTAAATAGGTTTACATTTGTCTTTCCAAAGAAGTACAACTGGCATTCATAGAAGCTATTTTCTCACAAATTAAGCCAAGTTATAAAGTAATTCTTTGAAACTTACAAGATTATAAATGTTTCAAGTTGCATTAAGAATTATTGATATTAAAAAATAATGAAACCTGAACCAGTACAGTTTTTATAAATATTTTGGTTTTTAGAGTTAATTGTTAATTTGTGAAAGTTACAGTTTACTTCTTTCAAATATTATTCAGTGTTTCCCTTGAAAGTTTATTAATGTAAATGTTAAAAGAATCATATGTCATATATATAAAGCTTTTCAGCACATAAGGATCTATCATGGTTACAGAACAAAAATTCTTATGGAGAAAAAAATTTTGAGGACTTAGGTATTTAAAAGAGTATTCTAACATTTTATTTTCCTGGTAGTTACTGGAACATGGCTCTGAAAGCATCTTAACCTATTTGTAAGATAGTTGCATTTTAGAGAATGTTCCACATTGCATTAAGAATATGCATTTTGTCCATGTATCTTAAAATTAAAACTGTGTTAT
>NC_064812.1:37629020-37744020 GCF_023721935.1 Panthera uncia | reverse complement strand
GCCTGTTTTTCACTGGTACATAGCATGGTTATTTGGCTATTTGTTTACTTGTCTGTGGTCTGTTGTGCTACAACAGAGTTGAATAAGTGCAAAAGCGACCTTGTGGCGCACAAAGCCTAAAATATTTGCTCTCTGACCCTCTATAGGAAAAGATTGCTCTAAACCTTGCTTTCAATTTAAGTTCTGGTTAACACAGTTTTGCCAGTTGCCTAGCTTTCTTACTAGTCTTGATGTAATTGATTGGTGAATTAGCTAGACTTTTGGTTATATTTTTGTTTCTTGCCTATTGGATTGTGAACTATTGGAGGACAAGCACTATATTTTTTAGCTCTTTGAATACCTCAGCACTTAATATCCTTAATTTTGCCTAGTTGTGTCTAAGTAGGAGTGCATTGATGGATATTAGCTACTATCCTTAGGTTATTACATGAGGGTACCAGCAAGGGGCAGCATGGAGCTTTTGCCTTGCACACTCTTTCATCTGTAATATTACAGTATGTTAAAATAAATGTTACACTATTTTACACGATTGCCAGGCCATAACTAAATAATTATGGCAAATATCATAATTTTTAAAAACTTCTTTAATTACCTTTAATCTACATTATTCCTTTTATCAGTTCCACTTGTTTCAGATCGGTCTCAGCTACAAAACAGCATGCCACATTTTCATCATCACTATTTTCAATATTGGTCTTCATTCCTGCTTCAAGAACTTTTGGCAATGACTGGGATATTTATGTCTTGAAAATATTTTGGGCTCTGGCAGATAAGAGATTGATCCCACTTTAATAATAGTTTGGCCTTACTTCCAGGTCTTTAATGGGTCAAAATTAGCTTTGCTTTTGTTACTAGTGTGGTTACATTAATTTTTTAATTGTGGGTTGCTTAGGACATGAAGGAATCCCATCTAGGCTTCTGTTTTATTCCCTGGAATTAAGCGTTCAGCTAGTTTTCAACTGTTACTCCACAAAGCTTGTTTAAGCATTGTCTTAGCATTTGTTTTCATGTTATAGTTAGTACACATACATGTGTTATATATTTATTAAGAAAGTAAGATCACCATCGTTTAAAGATTTTTCATTTGAGTTGTTGAATAAAGTGAGTATGTTATTTAGGGCAGGGAAAAAAATAAGCACTCAGGCAGGTTGCTGACTGCAGTCCAAATGGCTGATCAGAGAGTCTTTATATACATCGGTAATGTGTTGTGCAATATAAGCTGAAATATATTCCACAAGGGAGGAAAACGGAATAGGTTACATACGCTGTTCCTAAGTGCAATGAATATAAAACTCCATTACTCACTTCAGGCAGGTGCTTTTTATATGAGGCTTTAAAGAAATATAAAACTGCTGGTGAAATGATTGGTTTGTACAGACACCACTTAAGTTCTAGTGCTTTGACCAGATAAAGAGGTTAAAAGTATTTTTGCAAACATTTCTTCAATGATTCAGGGATTGAAGGTTAATATTCTCTTGGTGTAATAACCCATCAGTATAAGCACTGTATATAGTATATGAAATTTGTCTCTGACTTGGTTATGAAAATCAGGGACCCAGGAATAATGTTCAAGCTTTTCTTGGATAATGACAAAGAAATTCCACTTACCAAAATTTATTCTTAAGATATATGTATTTAACAGTAGTTTTGAAGAACTACTTAGATAATATTTCATTGTAGTTTTCAGTATTGTTGTTTAAGAATTTAAGATTATTTTTTAGGCATTAAGATTAGATGAACTTTTGGAATATAAAATACTTCTTTTTAGGGTAGCTCTACAATTAGTTGATGAATATCATGAAGAATTAGGAAGTATTCTAATTAGTCCATAAAGATTTATAGTGGGTCAACCTATATGAGTCCCTATATCTCTCTTCCCTTCAAGTGTTAAAACAGGCACCTACTTATAGTTTAAACACTGAACATTCTTCCACAAATGAATCTTCATAAGCATAAACTATAAGGGGTATTGAAAGACTAATAAATAGGGGTTCAAATTTGTTTTAGGTTTTAAATATGTGAACCAGTGGGTTTTCTTTTTAAACCTGTCCTAGATTGATTAATCAATTGATTTCTCTCTTCTCCTCTCTTTCTTTCTCTCTGTTAATACAGAAGTGAAATTTACAGTATACACAATTAACAATTTTAAAATGTACAGTTCAGTGACATTTAGTGTATTTGTAATGTGGTGTAACTGCCAGCTCTCTCTGGTTTAAAAACCTTGTAATCACTCTGTAAAAAAAACCCATACCCTTTAAGTAGTCACTGTTTAGTCCCTCCTCTGCCTCTTCTCCTGGTAACTTCTAATCGCATTCTGTTTTCTTTGGATTTACCTATTCTGGACATACCATGTAAAATGAATTATATAATATATTTAAGGATTGGCTTTTTCTCTCAGAATACTCAGGAGATCTAAATTGTTGTGTGTATCAATAGTTTATTTTTATTGCTGCATCTCATTCCATAGTAGTAGTAGTAGATATATCACAGTTTAGCTATATAGCTATTAAAGGACATATGGGTTGTTTCCAGTTTTTGCCTATTACTTATAAAACTGCTATACACATTTTGTATACTCATTTTTGTGTGAACATAAGTTTTCTGTGGGATAAATATTCAGGAATATGGTTGCTAGGCTGTATAGAAGTTGCCATGTTTAGGTTTGAAAGAAGCTGCCAAATTGTTTTCAGGAATGGCTGAACCATTTTGCTTTCCCACCAGTAATGTATGAGTGATCCATTTTCTTCATATACACATCAGGATTTGATTTTGTCACTATATTTTATTTTAGCTGGCTGGGTAGGTGAGTAGTTGTAATTTCCATTCCCTTGATAGCAATACAAATGATGTTCATCTTTTTAGATGCTTATTTACTATCTGTATATCCCTTTAGTGAAATGTCTGTTTATGTTTTAGCCTATCTTCTAACTGGCTTGTTTGTGTTTTTACTGTTGGCTTTTGGGAGTTCTTTATGTATTCTAAATACTAGTCCTTTGTCAGATATCTGGCTTACAAATATCTTTTTTCAGTCTGTAGCTTACCTTTTCTTAAATAGGTTTTATATAAAGCAAAATTTTTAGTTTTGGTGAGGCCCCAATTTTTCCTTTGTGAACTGTGTTTTTGTTAAGTCAGGGAACTCTTCTCTGCCTCTCCCTAGATTGCAAAGATTTTCTCCTGTTTTCTTTCTTTTTTTTTCTTCTTGAATGTTTACAGTTTTACATTTAAGTCCATGGTTCATTTTGACATTAAAAAAAAAATAAGATATTGGACCTAGGTTGAGGTTGATTTATTTTGCCTTTGGATGTCCACCTATTCCAGTACTATTTGTTGAAAAGACTGTCTTTCTTTCATTGAATTGCATTTGCAGCCTTGTTAAAAAGTATTTGGCATATGGGTATTTGTGTATTTCTGGATTCTCCATTCTGTTTCGCGGATCTGTGTGTCTCTTCTTGCACAAATATTGCATAGTCTTGATTACTGTAGGTGTATAATAAATCTTGAAATTAGTAGACTGACTCTTCCACTTCTTTCTGGAATTGTTTTCAGGTATTCTAGTTCATTTGCCTTTCTATAAATATTGTTGAGTCTTCCATGAACACTATATGTCTCTTCATTTATGTAGATCATTGGCTTCTTTCATCAGCATTTTATAGTTTTCAACATATAAGTCAAAATACTTTGTTAATTTTACTCCACTATATTCCATTTTTTTCGTGATTATAAATGTTTTTAATTTTAGTATGCACTTATATTCATTGCTAGTTTATAAATGCATAGATTTTTCTATTTTTGTTTTATATCCTGCATTCTTAATAAACTTATTCTGGAAGTTAAATTCCTTGGGCTTTTTTACATCAACTGGACAGAGGGATAGGTGTTTTTTTTTGTTTGTTTGTTTTTTCTTTTTTGTTTGTTTTTTCCCCATTTATATATCTCTTATTTCTCTTTCTTCTCTTGGCACTGGATAGAACTTCCAGCATTTTGTTGAGTAACAGCAGTGGGAGCTGGCATCCTTGGCTTTCTTCCAATCTTAGTGCAAAAGCATTCAGTCTTTCACCAGTAAATAGTTTCACGTGTTTTTGTAGATATTCTTTCTCATGTTAAGGAAGTTTTCTTTTCCTATTTTCCTGAAAGTTTTTATCAGGAATCAGTATTGAATTTTGTCAGATGTATTTTCTTTATCAATAGAAATCATCATGATTTTTCTCCTTTAGCTTATTAATATTATAGATTTCATTGATTTTCCAATATTGAACTAAACATCTATTCCTAGAATAAGCCCTACTTGATCATATATTATTTATATTTGTATTCACACAAACTCATTGCTGAATTCCATTTTCTAATATTTTCTTAAATATTTTCACATGTATATTAATAAGGAATATTTGTATATAATTTTCCTTTTTTTGTGATATCTTTCTTTTGGAATCAGCACAATTCTGGCTTCATAAAATGGAATAGGAAGTGTTTCCTCTTTTTCTGTGTCCTGGAAGAGATTGTGTGGAAGGGCTATTAATTCCTCTTTAAAGATTTGATACAATTCTCCACCTATGCCTAAAGTTTCACTTTTGGGGAGTGTTTTTGTTTGTTTCTTGATTCACTGATCTCTATCATCAAAGCTGTCAAAGCATTGCTTATGGTAGTATCTTATTAATTTTTTGATGTCTGCAGAGTTGATAGTGATAACCGTTTTCATTCCTGATAATTGACTATCTAGGACTTATCTGTTTTTGTTTTCTTTGTTAGTATTGCTAGATATTTGTCACTTCTATTGACTTTTTAAAAAAGCCAGTGTAAATAAGTTTCATTGATTTCTGCTGTCCTTACTATATCCTACTTCTGACTGCTTTGGGTTTATTTTCTTCTTTTTCTAAGTTTTTGAGGCAAGAGCCTAGGATATTAACTTGAGACTTCTACTTTTCTAATAATGTATCCATTTAGTGCTATGAAATTCCCTCCCTGTACTGCATTAGTTGTGCACCACAAATTTTGTTATGTTGTATTTTCATTCAGTTCATTATATTTTTTTTCTCCCCCCCCCCCCCCCCCCCCGAGTATTTATTCCTCTTTGACCTGTGGAATATCCGGATCTGTTTAATTTCCAAGTATCTGGAGATTTTCCTATTATCTTTTTCTTACTGATTTCTATCTTGAATTTATTATGGCTGGTGAACAAACTCTGTTTTCAATTCTTGTAAATTTGTTGAGATTCATTTATGCTCACAATGATATAATCCATTTGTTATACATTCTTTGGGTATTGAAAATAATGTATATTCTGTTGTATAATATCAGGAAAGGCTTCTTGACTGAAAATGTTTTTGACATCCTCTGTGTCTTTGTTGCTATTGTGTCCAGTTTTTCATCACCTATAAGCTATAGATTTTGTAGCTGTGTCATTGGTTTCATATACATTTAGGATTGCTGTGTCTTTTTGGAGTATCTACTCTGGTAATTTTTGTTTGTTATGTCTCTTATGTCTTCTTTATCTGACATTAATAAAACCATTCCTGCTTTTTTAAAAAAAATTGAGATTAAATTCAAATAACCTACACTATTTAACCATTTTAAGGTGTGCAATTCAGGTGTTTTTATTATATTTGTAATGTTGTGCAACCATCACCAGTGTCTAATTTTATAATATATTTTATCACTCAAAAAGAAACTCCATATCCATTGATAGTCACTTCTCATTACCACTGCCCTCCATCCTGGCAACTAGTAATCTACTGTGTCTCTGGATTTACTCTTCTCAATATTTCCTATAAGTAGAGTCATGCTTACATGACCTTTTCTATCTGACTTATTTCAATTAGCATGTTTTCAAGGGTCATCTATGTTGTAATATTGCATATTGGTAATTCATTTCTTTTTATGGCTGAATAATACTTCATAATATTGGTACTCCACATTTTGTATATCCATTCATTGGTTGGTGGACATTTGAGTTTCTACTTTTTGACTGTTAACAACAATGCTGTTAGAACATCCTTGTACAAGCTTTTGTGTGGATGTATGTTTCCACTTCTCTTGTATGCTTACAGAGTAAGAGAGGAATTGCTTGGTGATATGGTATTTTATGTTTAACTTTTTGATGAATTACCAGATTGTTTTACACAGCAGCTGCCCCATTTTGCATGCCCACCAGCAATATATGAGAGTTCCAATCTTTATCACACATGTTATTGTCTCTTTTTTTTATAGCCATACTAGTTGGTGTGAAGTGGGATCTTACTATGTTTCACTTTCTTTTGACTAATATTTGTGTAATCTACCTTTTTATGCACTATTACTTTTACAGCTCTCCCACATTATTGTATTTGAAGTAAGTTTCTTTTAGACAGTGTATAGTTGGATTGTATTTTTAATCTAGTCTGCCAATCTTGTCTTTTAATTGCTAGATTAGGACTATTTATATTTTATTTTTTAGAGAGTGTACATACATGCGTGCATGTGAGTGGCAGGGAGGGAGGGAGGGAGAGAGAGAGAGAATGAATATCTCAAGTAGGCTCCACGCTTTTTAGCATGGAGCCCAACACAGGACTCCATCCCATGACCCCAGGGTCATGATATGAGCCGAAATCAAGAGTTGGATGTTCAACTAACAGAGCCACCCAGGCACCCCAGGACCATTTACATTTAGTCTAACTATTGGTAGGTTAGGCCTCAAGGCTAACACTAGTTGGTTTATGCTTTCTGTTGGATCTGTTTTTAATTTTTCTTTTTTTGCCTTGTTGGCTACTTAAACATTATTTAGTTCTCATTTACATGTAGCTATTTTGAGTCTATCTTGTTGGGAAGCTTTTATTAGTGATTGTTTTAGGTATACATTTCATATAGCTAACTTATTACAGTCTAATGGTATCATCTGTTTTTCAGTTCAAGTGATGCATAGAAACCATACTCACCTTTATGTTTCTTTACCCTCCTCTATTTATAGTATAATTGTCTTAAATATTTCCTCTGTGTATATTGAGAACCACATCAAACATTTTTGCTTCACCATGAAACAGGGTTTAGAAAACTTAAGAAAAGAAGGAAAGTCTTAAATTTACCCTGTTTTTGCTTATTGTAGTTTTCATTTTTCCTAGTATTCCAAAGTTCCTTATTTTATTCTTCCTGTTTGGAGAACTTACTTTTTGCATTCTTTTAGGGTAGATCTGCTACTGAAAATATCATTTCTTTCAGACTAAAAGTTCTAAACCTAAAAATTCTATTAAGTTAAATACTTAACAAAATATTACAAAATTTCTTAGTTTTCCTTCAGTTGAAAATGTCTGACTTTCCCCTTCAGTCCTGAAGGATATTTTCAGCAGTTGAAAATATGCCACTTCCTATGTACCCTTATGGTTTCTAATGAAATCAACAAGCTGCTGTCATTTGAATTGCTTCTCTATGGGTATCATTTCTTTTTTACTCCTTAAAGTTTTTTTTTTCCTCTGTTTTTAGTTTTCAGTAGTTTACAGTGTATTTTTATTTCTTTGATTACTCTGGGGTTAGCTTAGCTTTTTAATTTCAGGTTTATGTCTTTTGCCAGATTTGGACAGTTTTTAGCCATTACTTCTTCAAGTGATTTTTCACCTCTACCTTCCTTGTCTCCTCTGGGAGGAGGACAATCTGATGACATGATTGTTAGATTTTGTGTGATGGTCCCACAGGTCCCTGAGATTTTCTTCATCTATTTTTTCTATTGTCTCTGTAGTTCAGATGAGGTAATTTCTGTTATTCTGTCTTCCAATTTAGTGATTTTTTTCCTTTGTCTTTTTCATTTTGGTATTGAACTCATCCACTAAATTCCTTATTCTGTTATTATATTTTCCATTTCTAAAATATCTATTTGTTTCCTTTTTTATGTCATTTTCTTTCTCTTCTCTTCTCTTCTCTTCTCCTCTTACTATAGTTTTCTATTTCTTTGTTAAATCTTTCGATTTTCATTTATTTCAAGTATACTTACAATTGCTTAGGGAAACATTGTTAAGATGACTGCTTAAAAGTTTTTGTCAGATCTAACATTTCTGTGATCTCAGTGGCCTCTATTAATTGTCTTTTTTCATTTGGGATCTTGGTTTTTGGTTTAAGTTCTTTTCTTTTTTTAAAAGTTTTATTTATTTTTTTTAGTCACCTCTACACTCATCATGGGGCTCAAATTCATGACCCCGAGATCAAGAGTTACATGCTCTTCCCATTGAGCCAGCCAGGCACCCCAGTATAAGTTATTTTTGATTGAAACCTGGATATTTTGGATATTGGTTTCTGAGACTCTGGATTTTATTTAAACTTACATTTTATCTGACTTCATCTGATAATTCTCCAGCAGTGGAAAGGGACATATGCCCTTATTAGTGCTGTGTGGGCGTGGAAGTCCAGGTATTCCACTTGGCTTCCATTGCTATCCAAGGGGGTAGGTGGTTCTTGTAACTTCCGGCCCAAGGTGGGAATTTTGGCTCTCATTTAGAACTCCACTGGTACCTTTCAGTCTTGGAATAGTTGGGTTGCCTCATTACTGTTATCTGTGAGGTCTCTGCTGACACGGTGGTGGCGGTGGTGGCGGCGGTGGCGGCGGCGGTGGTGGTGGTGGTGGTGGTGGTATGGCTCATTATTGCTAGAGGTTGGTGAAAGTCCTCTGACTGTCCACTAGGCCTCCTTGACATCTGCCCAGCTGGAAGGTTAAGGGGGCCTCCTTATTGCCAGGCTGAATTGGAAGTCCAGGTTATCTGTTAAGCTTTTTGTATGCTACCCAGTGAGGGTTTGGGGGTTCCTTGTTTTAGAACATGTTGAAGGTCTAGGCTTCCCATTGACCTTTCCTGCTGTTGGTGGTTGTGGGATTAAAGTTTTTTGCTGTGGTGTTTGGCTGGAGTAGAACATTTGTTGTCTAAAAATTTTCTGTCATTCTGGGATCTCCCTTTCAATTCTTTGGCTAGGGAAAACTGGCTTTTGTTGGAAGGTTTTTTGTCTCTATTGGCATTTCTGTGTTGCTAGGTTCTTCACCCTCAAGTCTGGGATATATTAGGGAAAAACATAACCTGTACACCTCACCACTGTCTCTTTTTTTGGGTCCTGAGTTGCCCCTAACTAGTCTGCCATTTTCTTTGTGCCATTCAGTCTTTTTTTTTTCCTTCTATACATAATATTGTTTTTTTTTTGTTCTAATTAACGTGAAAAAAGTCTACACTGTCTTCCTGGAAGTGCAACTTGTTTATTTCTATAACAAATTTAGAAGTATCTTAAATCTTAATTGTTACTTTTTTGTTAGAATAAGAATGAATGTGGGGCGCCTGGTGGCTCAGTTCCTTAAGCATCTGACTCTTGGTTTCGGGTCAGGTCATGACCTCAAGGTTTCGTGAGTTTGAGCCCTGCATTGAGCTCTGTGCTGAAGGTGGAGCCTGCTTGGGATTCATACTCTTTCTCTCTTCTCTCTCTCTTCCCTCCCCCTCCCCCTTCCTCTACTCATGCTGTCTCTGTTTCTCTCAAAATAAATAAAGGAACTTAAAAAAGAATAGTGAATGTGACCTTGAGTAGTCTGATGTTGTTGATGCTTTTTTTGTTTTGTTTTGTTTTTGTTTCTGTTTTTGTTTTGTTTTTTGGCTTAACCATACCCAAGACACCTGACATGATATTTTACTCTGAATTTGGCTGTAGTAAAAAACATTTGTTCTCTAGGGATGTGGCTGGCACTGATTCATGAATAATTTTGAACTCAGTTTATATGTAGATTGCGTTATTGTTTCTAATCTTCCTCTCCTTGCATGTATCTTTTAAACCTATTTTTAGAGTCCAGACATCTTCCATCATTTTATTTGTGTATTTGGTTTATTTATTGGAAAGCCTTATTGATACATGTAAATGTATACATTATACTCTGTTCTCTTTGATTTCCCTTACAGGTTTGGATGTATATACCAAATTAGTAGAGTATTTTTGTTGTAGCCTCTTGATTTTATCTACAGTGATTACAGAGCATTATTTGTCTTTAGTCTGGAACTTTATTTAAGTTTCCAAACATAGTAAGTAAATTTTAGATAATATATGAATATGTTTTATAAAATTTGATTTTTCTACATTTATGACAATTTCTATGTAATTCCTAATATCATTGCATCTGTGGTTATCACATAGTTGTAACTGTGCTGCATGTATCATTTTATGTTCTATTGTTTGACTTAACAAGTACTTTTAATATACTTTTACATAAACATCAAATAACATAGGTTTTTTATAATAATGAGGTAATGACATTTCATAATGTACCTAACAATTCTCTTCTGTTGCATCTAAGTATTTTTTGGTTTTTGCTGATGTAATTAATATTGCTATAAGCATTTCTCCTTTCTTTTTAGTTATTTCTTTGGGATAAATTCCTAGGATTGAGTAATTTGGTAATGGGTTATAAACTTAAAAACATATAGTATTATTGCATACATTCATTTTTCATGAATACCTAAACAATTGGTAATGAAGGGTAATGATTATTTTACTAAAACCTCAACAACATTAAATATTGTAGACTGCAGGTACAAATGATGCTTCACTTTTGCTTAATTCACTTTTCTTTAGTTATAGCAAAATTGATCTTTTGTCATATATCTTATTATTTGTATTTCCTCCTACATGTATTTGCTTTCATATTCTTTATCATTCACTGATTCAAGGATTCATTTATTCATTCAAATATGTAAGTGCTTTTTTGAGTGATTCATTAAGCTTTTAGTGTATTTATCAAAGAACTTTTAAAAGTTTGTGTTAAGTCTTTGGCTTCTCCCTGTGAATATTTATGCAATCAAAATAGAAACATGTTCAACTGTCAAATAGGGCCATCTTGACTTTCATTTATAACAGTAAATTTTCCCACACGTTTTGTGTATAGACACACCTCAGAGAAATTGCAGGTTCAGTCCAGACCATCAAAACAAAGCGAGTAAGTGAATTTTTTGGTTTCCCAGTGCATGTAAAAGTTATGTTTACAATATGTTGTAGTCTATTAAGTAGGCAATAGCATTATTTTTTGTATATATGTGTGTGTGTGTGTGTGTGTATGTGTGTGTGTGTATATATATATGTGTATATATATATACACCTTAAAGAGTACTTTATTGATAAAAAATGGTGACCATTATCTGAGCTTTCAGTGAGTTAGTAATCTTTTTGCTGGTGAAGAGACTTGCCTCAATGTTGGTGGCTGCTAACTGATCGGGGTAGTGGTTGCTGAAGGTTGGGGTGGCTATGGCAATTTCCTAAATAAGACAACAGTGAAGTTTGCCACATCTATTGATTCTTCCTTTCATGAACAATTTTTCTGTAGCACGTGATGCTCTTTGATAGCATTTTACCCACAGTAGAACTTCTTTCAAAATTGGAGTCACTATTTTCAAATTGTTGCTGCTTTATCAATGTTTATGTAATATTCTAATGCCTTTGTTGTCATTTCAACAATCTTTACATCTTCACCAGGACTATACTCCATCTTAAGAATCCACTTTTTTGCCTCATCCATAAGAAGCAACTCCTCATCCATTAAAGTTGTACCATGAGATTGCAGCAATTCAGTCACATCTTTAGACTCCACTTCTAGTTCTTCTTGCTATTTCTACCATACCTGCCATTACTTCCTCCCTGAAGTCTTGAACTTCTCAACGTCAACCATGAGGGTTGGAATCAACTTCTTTCAAACTCTTGTTAAAGTTGATATTTTGACCCCTCCCATGAATGATGATGAGATGCTTAATGGTATCTAGAATAGAGAATCTTCCTTTTTTTGAAAAAATATTTTAAAATGTTTTTATTTATTAGAAGAGTGAATTTTTCTAGAGGGTTTTCAATTTATTTTACCCAGATCCATCAGGGGAATCATACTCTGTGGCAGCTGTAGCCTTATGAAAAGTATTTCTTAAATAATAAGACTTGAAAGTTGAAATGATTCATTGATCCATGGCTGCAGAACTGGTGTTGTGTTATCTGGTTTGAAAAAAACAATCTTGTTGTGCATCTCCATCAGAGTTCTTGGGTAACTTTGTACATTGTCATTGAGCAGCAGTGTTTTGAAATAATTTATTTTCTTGAGTAGTAGGTCTCAACAGTGGGCTTAAAATATTCAGTAAACCATGTTGTAAACAGATAGGCTGTCATCTAGGCTTTACTATTCATTTACTAGAGCACAGGCTAACTAGATTTATCATAATTCTTAAAGGCCTTAGAATTTTCAGAATGATAAATGAACATTGACTTCAATTTAAAGTCACCAGTTGCATTAGCCACCACTAACAAAACAGCTTGTCCTTTGAAGGGTTAAAGCCAGGCATTCACTTCTCTGTTACAGCTATCAAATCCCCACATGGCATCTTCTTCCAATAAAGGCTGTTTTGTTTACATTGTTTAGGGGAGCTACCTTCATTAACTATTTAGCTGGATCTTCTGTATAACTTGATGCAGTTTCTACAGCAGCACTTCCTGCTTGACCTGGCACTTCTGTTATGGAGATTGCTTCTTTCCTTAAACCTCATGAAGCAACCTCTGCTAGCTTCAGACTTTTCTTCTGCAGCTTCCTCACTTCCCTTGCCTTCCAAGAATTGAAGAGAGTTCGTGCCTTGCTCTGGATTAGGCTTTCGCTTATGGGAACGCTGTGGCTGCTTTGGTCTTCTATGTAAACCATATCAGCAGTAAGGTTGTATCATTTGTGTGTTCACTGGGGTAGCACTTTTTATTTCCTTCAAGAACATTTCCTTTGCATTCACAACTTGGCTAATTGTTTGGCACAAGAGGCTTAGCTTTTGGCCTATCTTTGGCTTTTGACATGCCTTCCTTGCTAAGCTTAATCACTTCTAACTTTTGATTTAAAGTGAGAGACATGTGACTCGAACACCTAGAGGACATTGTAGGTTATTAATTGGCCTAATTTTTTTTTTAAATTTTTTTTTTCAACGTTTTTTATTTATTTTTGGGACAGAGAGAGACAGAGCATGAACGGGGGAGGGGCAGAGAGAGAGGGAGACACAGAATCGGAAACAGGCTCCAGGCTCCGAGCCATCAGCCCAGAGCCTGACGCGGGGCTCGAACTCACGGACCGCGAGATCGTGACCTGGCTGAAGTCGGACGCTTAACCGACTGCGCCACCCAGGCGCCCCTTAATTGGCCTAATTTCAAGATTGTTGTGTCTCAAGGATCAGGGAGGCCCAAGAAGAGAGGGGAGAGATGGGGAGTGGCTGGTTGGTGGAATAGTTGGAATGCACACAACATGTATTAACTGTCTGATATGGCTATGGTTCTTGGTCCTCCACAACATTACACTGGTAACATCAAAGAACCCTGGTCAGAGATCACCATAACAAATATGATAATAATGAAAGCGTTTTAAATATTGTGAGAACTACCAAAATGTGACAGAGACATGAAGTGAGCAAAGGTTGTTGGAAAAGTGGCACTGATAGACTTGCTTGACACAGGGTTGCCATAAACATTAAATTTATAAAAAACACATTGTCTGTGAAACACAATAAAGTGTAGTAGAAAAAAAGTACACCTGTAGTTAAGGAGTGAGTGATCTTACTTATTATTGTTAATATCTTTATGAAAATGATACTTGGAGGTATGTGCCTTTTGAATGAACGGTGTCCACACCATCCATCTGTTGGCTATCCTTGTTGTGACATTGTATCCAGGCAGAGACGGCATTCCAGAAGTGTGAAACTTTGGGTAGCTCTTTTTTTGGCATTTCCATTTTTGGCATTTGTACAATATGAAGTAGGTACATACTTGTGTAGTTACTGGTTAATGACCAATAGTACTTTTCTCACTAGATTGTGGATTTCACGAGACAAGATTCTAAAATGGTCTCATCTGCCCTTGTAACTCCAGACTGTGGTTGGTGTATAGTAGTCCATAGTGAAAACTTAATGAGTTAAGTAAATGAATGAATGAGATATGTAAGTCAAAATTAGTGTGTGCATGAGAGACCATAAGTAGGTGATCATGCTTAGGTGCAGAGAAAACTTGCATTCTTAAGCCAGGATGACCGCCTTTTACAGTGAGACATGCTCTGGAGTTGGATGCAGTAGACCTTTGATTTTATCAAGGATTGGAGGTCAGTGATTGAAGTAGCAAGACTGGATCTTGGCTGCATGCAGTCACTCCTTACAGTAAAAGAATAGCTTGTCAGGGTCAAAGTTTCATAGTGGTGAGGTAATTAGCTTAGCAGTTTTACCTTGTGGTAGAATTGAGAGTGCCTTATGGCAGAATATGAATTAAACTAAGGAGAGAAGAATGATCTTATCCTTCACAGAGTGAGTGAATGCTGTATTAAATTTTATTCTGCTGTGCCCTTTCCCAAATCCTTTTACACACACACACACACACACACACACACACACACAATTAATTTAAAAAAGTTTTGCTCTTTATTATGACCTCTTTTACTTTGCCAGCCATTTAACATCCTCATGCATGTTTAAAAAAATCCTTGCCACAATTTCCCTCTTGTATTTATAATAAAGTATTTTCAAGTGGACTCTGGGCTTCTTATGTGGTTTTATCTATTGATTGATGGATCGATCGACCACCTGACCTACCTATCTATCTGAGAGAAAGAGCGCCTGAGCCAGGGAGAGGGGCAGAGAGAGAGGAAGGGAGAGAGAGAGAGAGAGAGAGAGAGGAAGGGAGAGAGAGAGAGAGAGAGAGAGAGAGAGGGAGGGAGGGAGGGAGGGAGGGAGGGAGGGGGGGGGGGGGGGGGGTGGGGGGAGGGGGGGGATGGTGAGAGAATGAATTCCAAGCAGGCTCCATGCTTAGCTTGTCTCCTTCCCCACCCCTGCGCTGGATCTCACAAGCCATGAGATCATGACCTGAGCGGAAATCAAGAGTTGGCCACTTAACTAACTGAGCCATCCAAGTGCCCCTTCTGCATGGTATTTTTGATGAATGAAAATGAATGAATGAAATGATCTCATTTCATTTTTGCTTTAATGGCTGCATAGTTGCTTTGGTTTTTTCTTAATTTAGTGACCAAGAGTGATAGCTCCTTTTCCTTCTTCCTCACTTTTACTGTCAGAATATGGAGTATATTATGATATGACTTTTGCATAGTAGTCTTGCTTTGGATATTTCTACCAGTGGTTATTACTGAGAATTTAATATCATATAGTTTCTTCCCATGTGTGTCATAAAATTACCTCATCTTAGAAGCAGGCTCCTAAGTGTTATTTTTCTAAAGTTCCTATATATGTATAATACTAAATGGTCATAAGTAGCAATTGGGCATTATTATTTCAATCAAGACTTTTACATATAGAAAAACCACTCTAATGCATCACTTTGTTACTTGTATCACAAAGAAATAATTAGCCTTCTTCACCAGGTATTTTAGTTCTAGAAGCTAGGGGAAATATAAAAGGTTGCTGGATTTATCCTTGCAGTATCAGTTTGAAACATATTTATAGTTATTCCTTCACATTTTTTTCATCTTTCCCTAATGTCATTAGCTGACTTTATCTTGTCTGTATTTTTTCTACTACATGTACAAAAATATGGTAACTGCTTCATTTAGTTAAAGTTTTCTTTACCTTTTGAAAAAAAATAGTGACCGCATATGAGAATATTGCTTTCTTCAGAGGACACTTTTCTATATCCCATCATGTAGTGTTTAATCTCCTTCCAGTGGAGGTAATCACTGGCGTTTAGAGCTTAAAAAAAAAAAAAAATCTTAGAGTCAAATCCAGCCACTCACTTTTTTGTAATGAAGAAACTAAGCCACAGAGGTTTTAAATCAAATTACAGAGCTATTTGATGGCACAATTTACACTAGAATAAAGGTTTAGTAATTAGTGTATCTTTCAGTAAACTCCCTTATTATTCCCTAATGTATGTAAGCTGAAATTCTGCAGTCCAAGCTAGTGTTGTGTGTAGTAGTTATGAAAATATGCTAGCTAATAATTATTGAATGCTTATATGCCTAATGCTGCGTTATCCACTGTCCATTTATCATTTCAGTGCTTATGATTATTCTGTAACATTGCTTTATCCCCACTTTATAGATTTATACCCACTTTACAGATAAGGAAACTGAAACAATATAGTTAATTTCAGGGCTCCTAATGTGTTTAGTATTTCTGTATACCCTCTGTTTAACCTAAAAGGTAATTGTTGCTTCCTCCTCTGTCATGAATGACATCTTATGGAAAAAATGCCTTTTTAAGCTACATTTATTTACTTTGGAAACACGTAGTATATCATGACATGACTTCTGTGCTTGGCAGCATGACATACTAGTTAGCCTGAAAGGGGGTGGAGACAAGAAGGGAAGAATTGGGAAGTGACGTTGTATTTCCCTAAGCTTGTAACTTCTGAGTAGAAAGGTAGACTCTTTCAAAACTATGCCCTACTCTTGATTTAACAAAGAAATTTCTTTGTTTTGGCCTTGATGGGGAAGAGGCAGGGTGCTTTCCCCGAGAATTTGTAACCATAGTCCTGTCATCACTCAGATTTTAGTTCCTTGCCTAGTCTAGGAACCAACCACCAAGACAGTAAGTTAACTTAAAATGTGCTCCTGGTTGGAGTGTTTATATCTCTGGATATCTAGTAGTGAGCAGATATTTGCTCTGGCATACACCTTCAATTACGGCAATGTATTTGAAGAAGAAAGCCTTGTGAAATGTATACTAAGAATCCAGAAAATAATCCATCAAGAGCAAGATTTAGCAGAGATCTCTGATGACCAATTTAGATTCCTAGAATTTTCAGACAATGTAATTGTTAGAGACAGTATAAAATGGCAATATTTAAAATTATTATAGAAGCACAAGATGAATTTGAAAATATGAAAGAAGCACAGATGTAGTCCATAAAAACTAAAGAATTTCAAAAAGAAAAATATAATCTTTGTAGTTAGAAGTCACTGAATGGAATAAATAGATTAGAAACAGCCGAAGACACTATTAATGAACTTGAAGGTAAATACAAAGAAATTATGCAGAGTGTAGCGCTGAGAAGAGAGATGAAAATGTGAGATACAGGTAAATAAATCCAGACACTAGCATGAGGTGATTCTATATGTATCTAATAAGATCCTCTGGAAGAGAGACTAGGAGAGAGGCGAATATTTAGAGTTTTTAACCCCCAAAATTGATATAAGATGTGAATCTTCAGTTTTAAGAATCAGAACTCCTGAACAGGAAAAATAAATCTTTAGGTGGATACATTGTGGTGAAATCCCACTGTGCTAAAGACAAACAAATATTTAAAAGCAACCCAAGGGAGAAGAAATTAACGACATTATCTGCCAACGTTAATGTTAATATTTTAGTTTCCTTTATTTGGTAATGAAGATGTCAAGGATAAAGTAAATTACTTGTTTTTGAACAACTATTCTATTTGAGGCACTGTGCTATCTGAAATTCTGTTCTACTAGGCACATACAATTTAGTGACCCTCTTTCCAATCAAAATGAGTTACTGAATCTTCTTGTCAGACTATATTCAGAAGTTGGAAGTTCTTCAGGACTTGGGTTCCACCCCCTTTCAAATAACAAGGTTTTTTCTTCTAGTTTTTCATACACAGAAATGTCCATATTCCCACACCTGCGGTTATGACACAATAGGACAATCAGCGTTAAGTATGTAAGCTTGAAGAGGAGGAGGAGCAGGTTAATTCTTAATAACGCAGATTAGTTTTCCAAGAATGTATGCATTTAGTATGACAACGATATGTAGGAGTGAGACTCTGGTTCCTAGTTTTAAAGCTAGAATAAAATTTAATTTTGTTAATCTTTATGTTAAGAATTAAGTCATAAACTTAGTGACGAAAGTTTATTGTTTTAAATTAAGGCGTCTCTTTCATCCTTTCAGTATGAAACTGAGTCTTGTCAAATGTATATTGCCATTGTTGATGTTAAAAAAAAAAGAGAAGCTGATGTGTAGATACATGTTGGTCCGTAAATGCTTGTTGATTTTCTTTTTTGCTGGTATTTATAGCAATGTGGACAGGGAGGGATTGCTGAGATGCAAGTGAGGATGGAACAATGAAAAGTTTTTGCTGTGGAGGACTTCGTGACTTGTTCCTTGTTAATATTTAAAGTTCACTTCTGTCACCTCATTATCACTGGGCACTACACTTATGAGATTACTTTTTATTTCTTGCTATTTAATTGGGTGTGGTTCAGTGGTTTTATTTTATATTCTGTTGAAAATATTAAATGACTTTTACACAGATAATTTGGCTTCACCCAGCTCTGGAATGTCACTTTATTTGCTTTTCCATGTAGAAGCAACAAAATCATCATCCTCAACAACAATAACAAAATAATCGCTTTTTTTTTTTTTTTTTTTTAACATTTATTCATTTCTGAGACAGAGAGAGACAGAGCATGAACGGGGGAGGGCCAGAGAGAGAGGGAGACACAGAATCTGAAACAGGCTCCAGGCTCTGAGCAGTCAGCACAGAACCCGACGCGGGGCTCGAACTCACATACCGCGAGATCGTGACCTGAGCCGAAGTCGGACGCTTAACCGACTGAGCCACCCAGGCGCCCCAATAATCGCTATCTTTTAAAGTTTGCTCTCTCCTATTTGCTTATAACTGGGAGCCATTTGCAGTCTTTATCACCTACTGAGTCTTAGATGTACCAAGAAAGCTGGTTAGTTCTATCTTACTTGTCCTTGCCTACCAGGCCACTCCTGTTCAGACTTCTCCTATCTTCTCATGTGATCAGTCTTTCATTTCACTTTCTTCCTTTATTCTTCCCCTGAAAAGATAAATGCTTACCTTTCACTATAAATCAACTATTTGGAAGCTCTTTCCTACTTTATTTTATGTAATTTTTTAAGTTTATTTATTTTGAGAAGTGGGGAAGGGTAGAGAGAGAATCCCAAGCAGGCTCCACACTGTAAGCACAGAGCCCAACGTGGGACTCGAACTCAGGAGCCATGAGATCATGACCTGAGCTGAAGTCAAGAGTTGGACGCTTAACCAGCTGAGCCACCCAGGCGCCCCTGTGTAATGTTTTTTAATAGCTCTGCTAAAATGGCTGTCCCTTCAATGTGTATTTTAATCTCTTCCCTCTTTCAGAAGACTTTATTGGTTTACTCTCCTGTTATTATTTTTGTGTATCTAGCATGTGTCATGGCTGCTTGAGTGTCCTGAGTGATATTTTGGTTTATTTTATTAAATTAGAGTTGTATATGGCTTCTAACAAAAATTACAGTCCTATGGGCCCCTTTCATCTTCACTGCTTTTTTATAGAGGCAGTCTTCTTCAACTTATTCTTAAGTATTTACCTCTAAATTTCTTTTTTTTAAAAATTTATTTTAAACATTTATTTTTGAGAGAGAGAGAGACAGAGCACAAACAGGGGGAGGACAGAGAGAGAGGGAGACACAGCATCGGAAGCAGGCTCCAGGCTCTGAGCTGTCAGCACAGAGCCTGACACGGGGCTTGAACCCACAGAATGCAAGATCATGTCCTGAGCCGAAATCGGATGCTTAACCGACTGAGACACCCAGGCGCCCCTACCTCTAAATTTCTAAATAAAATGCTTACATCACAGATTTCTTACCTTCCATGTGTAGATATAATCTACATTAATTCTAAACTTTTTTTTTTTTTTTTTTTTGAGAGCGAGAGGTAGTGGGTAGAGAGGCAGCGGGAGAGAGGAAGAGACAGAGTCTTAAGCAAGCTATACTCTTGTCATAGAGTCTGATGCGGGACTCCATCCCACAACCTTGGAATCATGACCTGAGCCCCAAATCAAGAGTTGGATGCTCAACTGAGCCACCCAAACCACCCAAGTGCCCCTACGTACATTCTACTACCACAAACTTAGTGTCTTAAAACAACATACATTTATTTCCTTTACAGTTCTGTAGTTTAACAGTCTGAAACGAGGGACATGTGGGTGGCTCAGTCGGTTAAGGGTCCTACTTCAGCTCAGGTCATGATTTCATGGTTTGTGAGTTCAAGCCCTGTGTCAGGCTCTGTGCTGACAGCTCAGAGACTGGAGCCTGCTTCCCATTCTGTGTCTCCCTCTCTCTCTGCCCCTATCCCCCTCGTGCACACTCACTCACTCACTCTCTCTCTCTCAAAAATAAATAAACACTAAAAAAATTAAAAAGTATGAAATGAGGGGTGCCTGGATGGCTCAGTCGGTTAAGTGTTGGCTCTTGGTTTCGGCTCAGGTCATGATCTCGTGGTTTGTGGGTTTGAGCCCGGTGACGGGCTCTGAGCTGGCAGTGTGGAGCTTGGAATTCTCTCTCTCCCCCTCTCCTACTCGCTTGCTGTCCCTCTCTCTCAAAAATAAACATTAAAAAAAATTTTTTTTAAAAAGTCTGAAATAAGTCTCATACTAAAATCAAGGTGTCAGCTTGGCTGTGTTCCTATTGCAAGCTTCTCATAATTTGTTTCCTTTTTCCACCTTTTGAAGGTCACCTGTATTCATTGGTCTGTGACCTTCATCCCTCATCTTCAAAGCCAGCAACATCACTGTAACAGTGCCTCTGGTATTATATGTCTTTCTCTGATTCTCCTCTTTTGCCCCTTCCTTTCATTTTTAAGGATTTTGGTGATTATATTGTGTCCACCAGGATAATGGATAATTTCACTATTTCAGATCAGCTGATTAGCAAGCTTAATTCCATCTGCAACCTTAATTCTCCTTTGCCGTGTAAGGTAACATACAGTATTCACAAATCTTGGGTTTAGGATGTGGACATCTTTGGAGAGGGTAAGTAGGGGGTAGTGGGGTGGCATTATTGTGCTTACCAAAGAGGCTTTAGCTTTTAGGGCTGACACTCACTGGCTGTCTCTCTCTTTAGGCTTTTTTTTTTCTCCTAAATAATCCAATTATTAGATATTTTTTGCTTAAATTTAGATTCATTGTTAACATATTATGACTGTATATGGATGAATTGTAATGTATACTACCAGTAAATAATTTTTACGTGTGCAACTTTTATTCTTGGAGTTAATAACTGCCCTATTAAAATTTGGTTAGTGTTCTATGTATTTATTATTAATTCCCCAAAACTCTTACAGAAGCTTGTCTTCTCTCAGTAGTTCAGATACCTTAGTTTTAATTTTTTTTTGATGAATAAAAATGGAATTTTTTCTTTTTTTCTTTTTTTAGTACAACTTACTGTCAAATTGGCTAACAAACTGTGTGTAAAGTGTGCTCTTGGTTTTGGGGTAAATTCCTGTGGTTCATCACTTACATACAACACCCAGTGCTCATCCCAACAAGTACCTTCCTCAATGCCCATCACCCATTTTCCCCTCCCCCCCATCCACCCTCAGTTCTCTGTATTTAAGAGTCTGTTATGGTTTGCCTCTCTCCCTCTCTGTAACTATTTTTTCTCCTTCCCTTTCCCCCTGGTCTTCTGTTAAGTTTCTCAAGATCCACGTATGAGTGAAAACACCTGATATTTGTCTTTCTCTGACTGACTGACTTCACTCAGCATAATACATTCCATTTCCATCCACGTTGTTGCAAATGGCATGATTTCATTCTTTCTCATTGCCAAGTAGTATTCCATTGTATCTGTGAACCACGTCTTCTTTATCCATTCATCAGTTGATGGTGTACTCATTATTCTTTTAGTGTACTTTTTTTCTTATTTCAATTTCTATTTGTTTCTAATCTAGAGAGCTATCTTGAAGTTGCCTTTTATCATTGTCCTGGGAATTCTCTTTTCTCTTATGTTAGATCCCCTGTTTCTTTGCTCACATATGTGATTCTCTCCTGATTTACTCCCTGTTTTTGGTGGAGCACAATTTCATAGTTATCTTACCAGCAGACAAAGTAAGCTGTTTTTCAGATCTGGTATGTCTGATGAATCTTTCTTCTGCTTTCATGTGTGATTGATAGTTTGGCTGTCTGTAGACTTGCAGGTTGGGAATAATTTTCTACAGAATTTTAAAAGCATTGCTTTATTGTCTCCTTGTTTTCTACTATTGCTCTTGAGAAGTTTGATGCCATTCTGATTATATGTTGTATATTTGTATGTCATCTGTTTCTATTTTTATTCATTTGCTTTTTTACCTCAGAGCTTTTAGGAACTTCTCTACAGGTGGTGGGCTTCTCTGGGTATGCTTTTTCATTTGTTGTGATGGATTTATGGTATACCTTTGTAAGTTGACACTTTTGTTCTACCGGTTGGGCAAATCTATAATTATTTTTTTGATTATTTTCTCCATTTTGTTCAGTAGTCTTTTTGCAACTTTTGATTTTTAGATATTTGCTTGTTTGTGATGATCCTTTCATTTTATTGTCATTTCTGTCCCATTTTCAATCTCTTGGGATTTTTTGTTTTATTATACTGTAAATTTCTCCAACTCTCTTTTTTTCCAGTTTTTCTATTTAAGGAGAATTAACATCATATTTTTAATTTCTAAGGGCTGTTTTTTTCTTTGAAAATTTTAATGAAACATCTTATTTTTGTTGTATCTTCTGTATTCTCTCTGAGGATGGTAATTATTATTATTACTAAGAGTTTTGTTTTTGGCTTTGTTGGTTTACCCCAGCTTTCTATTTGTTTTTTAAAATCTCTACCTCTTATAGTGATTTCCACATATCTGATAATCCTTTATATTTAGAATAAATTACTAAATCTGTGTGTGAGGTTGGAGCTTGTTGATGCTGGTGTCATTGTAGGGGGATTGGATGCTACTTATTTTTTGTTGGGGAATAATCAGCTACGAGTATAATCTCCTTTTTTCTTGGACTGGCCAGTTTCCACTGAGAGAAATCCTTCCATTTCCTTCCTGAAGGTTATAAGTCTGTCACTCAGAGTTCTTAGAGAGTAAAGAAAAAAAAGATCTCATCATCCAGTATATATACTATATATAGATTTTTAGACAATTTCCTCTTTTTAACATGCACCCTTTTCTTTGGTTATATATTCCATAGTCCAAAGTCCTTTTGGTTTAACCTCTCCATAGTGAACTGTTAGTCTTGCCAGGATGAGTGTGGGGTAGTTGCATGACTGTATTGTTTAGGGGAAAGGATCTGTGGCTATTAGATGGACTTTCAGCCGCTCATCTTTTAGCCTCATTTGCATTCCTTCCCTCTGAATTGCCTGGTTTCTTTAATTTTTAATTTTTCAGGGGTTACTACAGATGAAGTTGTTTCTTAGTAGAATAGAAAAAAGTGCCATGGGTAATGGAACAAAGTCACATCTTGTTGCTACTTGTTCATCAGATACTCATCTTTCAAAATTTTGATGATAGCTCTTGCCTCTTTGAATAAGCTCTTGCTTATTCAGTTACTGTTTTTTCATTTTTATTTATTTGTGGGTTTAAGGCTCTAAAAAAATTTAACAGTTTTTTAGTGGTGGTTAATAGAGACAATATAGTTAAACTTATGTGGGGTTTGACTCCTTAAACTTTTACTTAGGTATACACACAGATATGTGGGTCATTCTCATTAGTTTATCTTTTAATAGTTACAAGAGTGATCATGAGCTGATTACTGAACTTTGGAGAGTTGGTACTGAGGGTTAAGGTCTCAGGGAGGATGGAAGAATTATGGCAGACAAGAAGTTGGTGGAAAAAGAATTGGTGTTAATGGTGTACCACAGGACTAAGAATATGTGTTACAAGTTGGTATTTTCCAGAAAAGTACTACAAGGAGAAGAAATAACAGTGCATTATTTTATATTAACTTCTAATAAAAATTCAGTATTTTTAGATTCTTTCATTGATAGTGTATACAGTGTAAAATTATATTTCACTTGCTGTGTCTTAGGGATTCCCTCTTCTCATCCTCTAGTGGACTATGACTGTAGCATTTGAGTAAATGAATGCGAGAGTGCTCTGTGAAGGGAATATTTCAAATGTTAGATACTGTCATTATCTTTGTGATTGTCCTCTTGACTCATGTCAGCTCTTCTCTAAATTAAGTTCTGTGTAAAGTTCAGGTAATTTCTGATTTAAATACCTTGAACAGTAACTACAAAACTTTGGCCTCCACATGTAGCAATAGTAAATAGTGGCTCGCCTTTAGCTATGTGATTACTCTGCTACTTAGTTAATGTTGCCTCTATCCAAAGCCATGCTTTTTTAGTTTCAGAGCTTTTGTTCTTTTAGTTTCACCATGGGGAGAATTCCTTTTTACACTTTCAGGAAGCATCATTCATGTAGGACACAATGAATGTGCTCTGTGTTCTTTTCCACCTTCCTAGTGCTTACGTTTGGGCATTTTACAAATTTTGGTTTGAAGGTAGAGTGGAAAGAAACCAAGGTTATTTTTTAAGAGTTTTCTGGGGCACCTAGATGGCTCAGTCCGTTGTATGCACTCTTGATCTCAGCTCAGGTCTTTATCTTAGGGCTGTGAATTCAAGCCACACATTGGGTTCCCTGTGGGCAGGAGCCTACTTAAAAAAAAAAAAAAGACTTCTATTTTAGATGGGGGCCTGGCTGGCTCAGTCAGTTGAGCATACGACTCTTGATCAGGGTCATAAGTTCGAGCCCCATGTTGGGTGTAGAGATTACTTAAATAAATAAACTTAAAAAAAAAAAAAAAAGCCCACACCCTTTTTTTTTTTTTTTTTTTTTTTTTAAAGAACAGTTTCAGGTTCATGGCAAAAGTGAGGGGAAGTTAGTTCACATGTATGTCCTGACCCACACATGCACAACAGCCTCTCCCTATATCAGCACCTCCCACCAGAGTGGTACTTTTGTTACAATGGATATACCTATATACTCACATATCATAATCACCAAGTCCATGGTTTTCATTAACAAGATTATTTTTTTCTAGTAGCTTTTCTTCATTGTTGAAGCCCATCAAGAGATGACTGTAATTTATTATTTTAAATCTGAACTTATGGCATTTAAAACAAATTATTTCATAAAAAAGATTTTCTTGAGAAATTATGCATAATGATGTAGTTTTTAAAACAAGCTTTGAAAGATTTGAGAAATGTAATGATCATAAAAATGTAAACTAAGTTCGTGATAGTCTAAAACAAGATAATATATATATAAGATTCTTACCAGAAGAGGTTCCAGGCAACTTCTTCCGATAAGAGTACTATATAAGTATGCATTAGATATTAACAGAGACCTACCATTTGTCAGGACACCTGGCTGGCTCAGCTAGAAGTGCATGTGACCCTTGATGTATGGTGGCGAGTTTGAGCCCCATGTTGGGAATAGAGATTCCTTAAATAAATAAATTAATGAACATTAAAAACAACAACAACAAAAGACCTACCATTTGTGATTTTTTTTAATATATGAAATTTATTGTCAAATTGGTTTCCATATAACACCCAGTGCTCATCCCAAAAGATGCCCTCTTCAATGCCCATCACCTACCCTCCCCTCCCTCCCACCCCCCATCAACCCTCAGTTTGTTCCCAGTTTTTAAGAGTCTCTTATGCTTTGGCTCTCTCCCACTCTAACCCCTTTTTTTAATTTTTTTCCTTCCCCTCCCCCGTGGGTTTCTGTACCATTTGTGATTTAAGATAAGTCCTAAATGTTATAAACTGTACAAGAAACAGTGATATAAAATAATTTAAAAACAAAGCCATTTTGGCATATTCATATTCTTTTGCTTTTATATCTACCAGGAATTAATTCAATTCTTTTCATTCTGAACACCATCAGCAACCCTTGAGAGAATCTTTCAGTAGCTCTTGTCTGCTGACCATTATCTAGGTTCTTTATATGTTTTGAAAAATTGGCATAGAATGAAAGTCTCACTGTGGGCACTTGAGGGCTAGAAGAGGATATCATTCCATTTTATATTCCTCTCATCTACCGTAATGATTAGACCCGGGTAAATTATCCACTAATAACTTCCCACAACTGCAATAGATGTTAAATATGTAGGGTAGCTCAGCCTCCTTTCTTACGAGGAGAAATGTGATTTAGGCCTTGTCACTCTCTGACTTGAAACTTGGCAAAACCCTTATTTCTCTGAGTCTTGGTTTTCCCATAGATAAGATGGATGAGTAATAGTCACCTCAGGATTTTGTTTTGTTTTGTTTTGATGATAAATAAAATAATAAAGTAGACATAGTGTTTGACACTTAGTGTTCCGTGAATGTTAGGTGCTCTGAAAACTAGTACTGCTGTTACTATTGTTAATACTAAGACGATGTTTATATAAATACTTTGGCATCATTTAATTTTCTGAGGTACTTCCTTAGCTTTTAGAGTTATAGATTTTGAGAATCTGATAAAAATGTAATAACATTATAGAAGACTGTATCAATACACAACGTTTTAGAGTCCTGCTCTGGGGCTAATTGGTACCACTTGAAATGGAAACATCCGAGGTGGTGAATATTGGAAAATAGCAACCAATCAATACACATTTATATAACAACCACATAGAACTTAGTAAATTAATAGGTCCTTCTGAAGTGAGGGTTCGTATGTAAGAAGGTGTTTAAGATGATGTTTTGTAATTTGCAAATCGTGTAGTGTGCTAGTTAAACTGCAGATTCTTGGGCTACATCTCAGGAAGACACTTGGAAGATTATGGGGCTTCTTGAACATACTTAAGTTGAGATAAAAGTTTTCAGAATTGTATTTAACATATCTGTCACAGAAAATTTATGGTTTTCTTAATTGTTCATACATTGTTCTGCTTAAAAGAGTTTCAGAGATGAATGATAGTTTGTAAGTGATCAAAATGTGGAATGTAGAAAAGAAGGGAAATTATGTTGGTGGATGTTCATGAATATAGGCAAAATGAATGTGAAGTCTTCTCTGATGGGATCAAATTGTATTAAACACCTAACCTTTTTTACTAGTGGGGAACTTTGAGCAAAACTTAACCCCTGCAGTCCAATGTATCTTAATCTGAAAATGAGGTTAATAAACATTTTTATTATAGGCCTGTTGTGAGGATTAAATAGGATAACATGCATAACACAGAGTAAGTCCTCAGTAAATGTTAGTCGATTAGGGTTTGTCATTATTATCATTTTAGTGATTTGCAATATTGTCAGTTCTTAAGGTTCCTCTGCCTTTTTAATTGTCACCTAGACGTTAGGCCAAAATGAGTTTTTCCCTTTTGAATTAAGTTTTCCCTACCATTTATATCATGGTAATTATTCTCTTCTGTGCTTCAATATCCTTTGGCAAGTAGCACATAGTAGAGATGTTAATATCTACTTTTTTGTTAATTGATACAGAATACCTTTGATTTCTCTTATATGACATGGTATGTCAGTTTTGCTTTTAAGCTATTGTATTTTAACCCAGGAGCTATTTCCAGCTGTCTTGTTTGTCTCTCTTATTCTACCTGACCAAGATAGTTTGAGGATCCTGTTTACTCAGAATGTTTCCTGTTTAAATGAAATGTCTCTGTCCAGATGAAATTCAATTTATAAGTTAAATTTGTTTCACAAATAAGTCTCTTACTCTGTATTTTAAAACCAAATATGATATTTTAAAGTTCTTCTGTTTTTTAAGCAAATATTTGTTTAAAATATTTACTCGTATTTCTTGAGCTTGACTAATCAAAAGCTGCCTACGTAGGTATAGTTATGAGAGTTCAGACTATTTATTTTAAAATTGCATCCTTTCACCTCCTAAATGCTAAACTATGAAACCTAACACAAATACTGTAAGAACATCTGAGGCAGATAATTAAAGTATAATTAAGTTTAAATGCCTTGGTGAAGGAGTATAAAAATTATTTAAATTCAATCGGCTAGTACATTTGCAGTTTTCTTTTATTAGGTGTGAAATCTAAGAATCCCCTGCCAACTCTTGAGGGCTCAATCCAGAATGTTGAATTGAAGTACTGCAGCACATCATTGGTCAAATGTGCCTCTGGGACCATGGGATCAATAAAAATTTGTGCCAAAGCCCCAGGTATGTGCAGCTGGACCGTGTAAAACTTTATTGCCTGTATAGGAGAATTGGCCTTGCATTTTACAAGGAGCGTTACTGAAACAAGAATTTGCTCATTGTTCCTATGAATCAGAGGTTTTAAATTTTTATTTTTACTTAAAATTTTTTTTTTAATTGTGCCAGGATGATACTTTTTTATTTGTATAAATTAATTTTTATTTAAGGAAAAAACCCCTGCATAGTTAGGAGAATGGTTAGGAGGGAGAAAATTAAAAGTTTACTCTTACACTGTTGGGGGGGGGGGATAGGAAGTATAGATATATATGACACTTAAAATTAAATTAAAATGTTAGTATAATAAACAGATAACACAACTGTTTTTCAGTTTAAGGTTGTAATGTTTTTCATCCTGCCAATACTTTATTTCATATTTTCCATAAACTACTTGTAATTTAAGTTTTTTAGTGCAACCTAAATTTCTAGGTAAGTTTAAAAAGAGATACAAATTTTGCTGGATATTTAGAATACAGTATGTTCAAATTGTTTCCTTTTATAGTCTTATCTGAAATGTTCTCCATTCATTAGCTAAATATTAAGACTTTCTTGGTGTAGAGTTAAAAGTGCTTTTAACTTTATTAGTCCTACTTTTTAGAATATAAATGTATAGATAAAATGACCAAATATAACTGAAATGTTATATTATGATAGTATATTTTAAGATCAAGCATCCTCAAGCTACTCCTATATATATATTTTAAAGTTTATTTGTTTGAGAGAGAGAGAGAGAGCATGAGAGTGTGCGCGTGAGCGTGAGAGGGGCAAAGGGAGCGGGAGAGAATCCCAAGCAGGTTCTGTGCTGTCAGAGCCCGATGTGGGGCTTGGACTCAGGAACCCTGAGATCATGACCTGAGCCAAAATCAAGAGTTGGATGCTTAATTGACCGAGCCACCCAGGTACCCCTACTCCTATGTTTTTATATAAGAATTTTTTCATTAATGTTTCTACTCAGGTGACAGTGGAAAAGAGAAGTTGATTCCATTGCTTCAGGGTCCTTCTGACACTAAAGACCTTCATAGTAGCAAATGGCTCAATGAGAGTAGAAAGCCAGAATCTCTCTTAGCTCCAGATTTGATAGCCTTCACAGTCCAAGTTCCACAGTATATGGACTACTGCCATAATTCTGGTGAGTACAAATTTATCATTATTTACTTATTTTGCATTTCCTTTTCCAGTAAGGCTTTTAAAAAGGACTTTTCTTTTAACCAATTTGTGTTCGTTGGGATACTCTCTGCGGTTGTGCTCTTTGAAACTTAAGTGTTTTTGTATCATTTTTGATAAATGATGTGTTTGTAAACAATAATGGTTTTATTTTATATGAGAAATAATTTCATTTGTAGGTTGTAACAATCTTGGATTCATAACTATTAAATCCAGCTGAGTTTTAAAACATACCATATCATGTAATATGTAGAAAAGAGTAAAAAATTTAAAACATTGGAAAGGAAATATTTTTCCTTGAGGTAGTATCACTTTGTGACCCATCATTTGCCATATTAAAATTGGGGGTTTGGGCCTTATCTCTAGTTTTGCAGAAAGAAAGAGATGTTGATAGTGGAATCAAGAAAAAAAATCTGAGGTCAATATACTATTTCTTAGAGTTATATTTTTTTTCTAGTAACATTTTGCCTAGAATTGATTTTATTTTATTCAAGCCCAGAATATAGCAAAGCCTCTTCTATTGAGAGGAGATACCAGAAGGATTAATGAAGACTAGGATTAAAAAAAGATAAGTAGAGGCCATTATCAGCCATGAATTCGGTTAGTCAGTATGTGGTTAGTAAAGCCAAAGTGGTCAAAAAGTTTAGAAATAAAATTGCTATATACAGATTTCTTAAAAGGGTAAGGGGTGCCAATTAAAAATTAAATGGCTAGTGAGGAAGTGGTTTCAAATAGCTGCCAAAGAGAACTGTCTTAATATTTAACAAGTATTACAACTTACAGAAAATGTTAAGCATTGCTGCCCTGAGTTGAAAGGAGAAACTATGAAAAGATTTGTAATTAACTAACTAGACAGAGTAAGTATATGGAGGCAAATATTAGAAGCAGTGCACAAGGACATGAAAAATATTTGAAAGATGAATTTTGTTACAGTAGCATTTCCAGCTGAGTGGCATGCACATTAGAAACTGCAAATTAGTATTCAGCAGTGAGTCAGAGAATCCTCTGTCCACATACTTCTGAAGACAGTAGTCCTCAAAAAGAAGTTTCAGCCTGGTGAAAGTTGGTATGGAACGCAAAGGAAAAATGTGAGGATGAGGCCCAACCCCAACTAAGACTGTGCATATGGATAAAAGATTTGACCTATCTTTTAAGGCAGGGACTGATAAACATTTTAATAAAGAACCAAATAATATTTTAGGCTTTGTGGGCTATATTGTCACTGTTTTGGCTATTGACTTCTGTTGTTATAGCATAATAATAGCTGTACACAAAATGTAAATGAGTGGATAGGAATGTATTTCAATAAAACTTTATTCACACAAACAAGGGGTGGGTCAGATTTAGCCTATGTCATTTACTTCTGTTTTAGGGAAAAGGGATTGGTGGTTAAATAAACATTATGCTTTTTAAAATGCCTATTTAATCATGTTCCTTGAATATGCTGCTTGGTGAACTTTTTAAAATAATTATCCATATAGTAGTTTTTGATAGGTTTTGTTCTCAAATCATTACATTATTAAAATGTTATTAAAATGACTGGACCATTCAGTTAGAATTTTGATGTCTAAGAAGGGGCTAAGCTTATTTAAATCTGCCACATATTCTTAAGTTGGAGAGGACCCTCTTGTTTTTTGTTTTGCCATATACACAGTTAGAATTGATCAGTTAAGCTTATAATCTGATCTTTCTCATGACAATATTTATATTATTTTTTTTTTTTGTAATTTAAACACATTTCTAGGGTCACAAAAATGTATTTGCATTTCTAACCTTTTATTTAGACCTAAAAGTAAACTATGATTTAAAAAATTATACCTATGATATTTTAGGGTAAAGTTTTATGTTTTTTCTTGCTGTAAGAGATTTTGCCTAATCTTCGACATTAGTATTATGTTTAGTGATATGTTTTGGCTTTGTGTGTAAAATTTTAATGTGGTTATGTATTTGATGCTTTGAAATTACTTTTTTGGGTATGTTTTAATCCTAAAGTGTAATGTGTTTTTACTTAAACTATTTACATAGTTAAGTTAGGATATTTTTAAATTTAAATTTGTCACCCATCTTGGAACTGCCACCCACATTAATGGTATTTATGATACGGTAATGAGAAGACTTATTTTTTAAAGCCAGTTTTAAAATAGTATTGATTAATTTTTTGTTCCTGTAACAAGATTTAAATTGAAGATGGAGATGTGTCTGTGTATGTATAACTCAGGAGTAGACAAATCTTCAGTAAAGTCTTGAAGGATTGTTAATAAATTATTTCTTCATTTAAAATTTATTTACTTAAGTGTCACCCTTTTAGCAAGTACTTTCATGGCCCTTGTATGCAAATTTTGTCTCTCTTAAAAACACAGGTGCAGGTACACACTGGCACATACACATCTTATTTTTGTACTCTTCACTTTTTCTTAGTACTTTTCATAGTTTACCATAATATATATGTTGCTGATTTCTCTTGTAGATTTTTTTCCTGCTCTTAGAATTTATGCTTTATTTAGGCATGAATTTTTGTCTGTTTTGATTACTACTGTATTCCTAGTGGCTAGAACAATATGTTGCATATAGTTGGCTGTCAGTAGATATTTAATGACTGAATGAATGAACAAGTAAGTGATGATTACATTTACCTTTTAGTTTTTGAGGTCGGAGCACCTAAGGGGAATGACACAGAGTCAGAATTAGGTATTAATATTAATTAATACCATAATTAGGTAAAAAAGGACTGAAAGAAATCTTATGGTGTTAGTAAAACTCATTATAAAAATACTTTACAGTGTTTCTTAAAAAAAGATTCTGGGTAGTTAAATACTTCTAGTTGAATAATTAGAGGGAAGCACAGTAATCCTTGCTGTTTCACAGATTTCCAGGTGAGGTTGTTAATGAACGTTTCCCATAGGTTTATAGAATTTGAGTGAAAAATATTTGAAAATGGAGTCATAAGTATCAGCCAGGTGATGGGAGACAAAATGTGTATTCTGGTGGTGTCTGGTGATCATTCTAAGTGGCTTTTGAACATCATGTGTGGAAGACAACTGCCCTTAGCATATGCTCCCAAATTGAAGGTGGGGATTAAAACTAGGGGCCAGCAAATGTTTGGGATATATTATAAAAGTCAGTATGTTGAGCTTCTGACTTCGGCTCAGGTCATGATCTCACAGTTCGTGAGTTCGAGCCCCACATTGGGCCCTCAGCTGTCAGCAGAGCACTCTTCGCACTTCAGATCCTCTGTCCCCCTCTCTCTCCCCCACCCATGCGCGTGTGCTCTCTCTCGCTCGCTCTCGCTCTCTCTCTCTGTCTCTGTCTCTCTCTCTCTCTGTCTCAAATAAACATTTTAAAAAACGCTAAAAAAATTTAGAAAGTAAGTTTTGAGAGAAGGTTGGTTAGGATAAAGAGGCAGAATTCTTTTTAGTGATGTCTACACCCAATGTGGGGCTCAGACCTACAACCCCAAGATCAACGCTATTGCTTTTCTGACTGAGCCAGCCAGGCACCTAGAGAGAGAGTTTTTTGACTTAGATTTCAGAATCTGAGGGAATGGACAGCTTTTTAGAAATGGGAATTAGGTATTAATATGACTGAAAGAAATCTAATGGTATTAGTAAAACTCATTATAAAAATAGTTACTTTACAATTTAAAAATAACTTTCATATATTTTTTTTATTTGCTTATAAAACAGGTTTGTTTTCAGCAAAGCAAATGTTATTTGTTTCTTAAGCATGTAGAGACCTAGAAGTTGTCCAAGTGATTAACAGGTCAGACTGTGAACTTTATCTGGGGCTTCTAACTACTTAACATTTCCCGCTGTCCTAAGCTGTTTATCATTTTGTCTTTTAACCTTAGGGTCCAAATTACTAAATACTGCAGACCTTAGCCCTTAAAAGTCCTTCACTTTGAGAAGCTCCTTCCGTATTTCATACTAAGTAAATGCTGTCAAAAGAGGCATACTTTAATGATGCCACGGCATTTCTTTGTCTTTGAAGCCTCAGCAACTCCCTTTGCATATGCCCCCCCCCACTCCCATTGCTGTCTCTACTTGACTGACTGATTGCAGTGAAGTAGCTGAAGGCTTTTGAGGGAGTCCATTGTGTCAGCCCACATTCTGTATTGTCAGTATTCACAGGAACTGGTTAATGACACTCCATTTTCTTATATTTGTATAGATACTAGGAATCAAGTAGAGGAATAAGATGCTCTGTGGCTCCTTCAGAGGTAGAAACACTTGGTGACCATATTGATGTATGTAAAATATCTTAAGAAGATGGGTTCTAAACATTTTCCCCCTGTCTTTTAAATATAGACTGGCTCTTCTTCATATGCTGTATTTTGCCTGTGGTTTATAGCAGGTTCTGTTTTTTTTTTTTTTTTTTTTCATTTTTAAATTTTTTAATGTTTATTTTTGAGAGAGGGAGAGAGACAGAGGGTGAGCAAGGGAGGGGCAGAGAGAGAGGGAGACACAGGATCTGAAGCAGGCTCCAGGTTCTGAGCTGTCAGCACAGAGCCCCATGTGGGGCTCGAACTCAGGAACCATGAGATCATGACTTGAGCCTAAGTTGGATGCTTAACCAACTGACTGAGCCACCCAGGTGCCTGCAGGTTCTGCTTCTTGAACAGTTTTGAGTCCTTGTTAATCTTGGTATTAATGTCAGAATAAGTTTTGAGGTGTCTGCTATTTAAGAACATAAAATGATTACAAAGTACTCTATGAATTTAGAATCAAAGGAACTTAGAAGTCTTCCATTTCAATTTCTAAGTCAATGTTAGGACTTTTATGTGGTTCCCTCTCTCTGTGCTCTAGGTCTTTTGGCCTTCTTTGAGTGTCTCACTAATGATTGTGCTTTTGGATATTGCTGTCTTTCTTATTTGGGATCCTCACAATTACCCTTATCCTTTTAACCTTATACCTGTTTAATTCTAGCTCAGTCTTAAGATCATAGCTCAACTACTACTTCTGCAAGAAATCTTCCCTGATACTCCTTTCCCCCATTCCCCACCACCCAATTCAATTAAGTAGCTCTCTTACATTCATTTTTATAGTCCACTGTACTTCTCTTTCATAACACTTAATGACAGTATATATTTACATAGTTGGGTGGTTTGAATGCTATCTTTCTTCACCACTTGGCAGTGAGTTACATGAGGACAGAGTTAGTTACTAGTTGCTTATCATTTTGTCTCTAGGAGTTAACATTGCCTGACATAGGGAATGCTTTGAGAAGTCATTTGGTGAATGAATGAAGAAATGAACATTTATGACAGATGGTCAAGTGTATGAGCGTATTTGATAAGTAGTTAATCCGTTAATAAATATTAACAGCCTTCCTCTTTCTCTCCCTGTGTTTCTCCCTCCTTTTTCTTCTATTTATGTACATATCTATCACTGGAGAGAATATCTACCAGATCTTTGTTAGGCAGCTCTAATTATTATTAGATCCTCTGTTGAACTGTACCTTCTATTTCTTGGTCTAGTTTTAGTGTTATGACATGAAATAATATACCAGCCTTAAATATACCTGACAAAACTTATTTTTCTTTACTTTATGTCTCACTCTAAGTATTTATCCTCTTTAGTTGTTGGAACTAACCCTATGACCATACCGTTTCTGTTGAAACCTTAGTCTTTCTTGGCCTCCAGGTGTTAGGAGATGAGTCTCTGTAGGTCTTTTGGATTTTTGCATATCTTGTGAATGGTGGCACTGATTGCCCTTTGTTCTGGACTGTCTATTCAAGGATGTTTGTGTAGTCAACAGCCTTGGAAAGATAGATTTAGTGTCCCTCTGCAGCCAGTGGGGAGGGTATGTTAACTGTGCGTTATAAAAGATTTGGTTCTTCAACTCACAGTTCATCTCTTATCCTGCATCGCTCTGCATGTGCAGACTTCAGTCTGGATACATCTTTGGTGTCACCTCTGTGAAACTTGGCAGAGGGAACTGCTGCAAATGTGTTGAAAGTTGTGCTGCTTGCTGTGCCATGAATAATAAAGTCCTTTATCTTGACGCAGGAGTCTCTTGTCTTCTGCATCATTCATAACTGTGGTAGGGTTAAATCTTAGGCTCACAATTCTTGACACCAGAGCAGTGTGGTTTCTTGTTTCTCCTTGTTTCTCCTTGTTGAACCATCTTCGTGTCTCTCCTCAAATATGGTAGCCCTCCTCATCTGCTGAGGATATGTTCCAAGACCCTCAGTGGATGCCTGAAACTGCAGATAATACTGAATCCTATATATACTATGTGTTTACCTATACATAGGTATATGATAAAGTTTAAGTCATGAATTAGGCATAATAGATTAACAACAGTAATAATAAAATAGAGCAATTATGCAATATACTGTAATACAAATTTTACGAATATGGTCTCATTCTCAGAAAATCTTATTGTACTGTACTCATCCTTACGATATAAGATGATAAAATGCCTATGGGATGAAACAAAGTGAGGTGAATGATGCAGGCATTGTGATATCAGGCTACTGTTGACATTGTGAGGATATCAGAAGGAGCATCATCTACTTCTGGACTGTGGTTGATCGTGGGTGACTGAAACTATGGAAAATGAACCTATGGATAAGGGAGGACTACTGTATGTTTCTTTCCTTAATACCTTCGTCATTCCTGAGATTTTGTTACTGGTCCTCTCCTTTAAACTTGTATGTTGTAATCAACACTACTGTTTTTAGCAACCAACCATATGTTATATCTTTTCTTTTGAGATCCAGACTCCAAATTTCAACAATCTCTTGACCATTTCCCTGTGGATATTTTAATGCTGCCTAACACATTTAAAACTAAACTCAATGTAATCCCTCCACCCCATTTCATACTCCATTATTCACTATTTCAATTAATGGTACTATTTCCCTCTTAATGCTGTAAATTTCAGCACTAGTTCAGTTGTTCCTTCTTTTTCCTCCTGCATATGGTAGATGTTCCATAAAAGCTTTTTTTTTTTTAAACTTAATAGTCCAGGCTAAACATAATAAATTTATTTTAGTCATTTCCCATATGATTTGTGTTGAGATTCATTGCCACACTGATTACTTCCACTACTTGTTTGAAAATGTCTCTCTTAAAATTTAACACAATCCCCCACATAGCACAAAGTGAAGAGTATATTCCCAGATTGGTGTAGTGAACTTCTATTTAGTTACTATTTGTTTTGAGTTTATGTGCCACTGGAACCAAGAATTATTCTTCACACAAACTACTTTTAAGACAGTTTTTCATATTTCATGTATCTATATTAGTTTATGAATTTACATGAAGAACTTCACACTTTTTTTCTGTGAAATTTCATATAATTAATTTTGCCCCACCGTTAGTAAAGAAGATACCTTTGACAGTATCTGGTTGACTGTAGTTATTTGTACAAGTAGGATGAACATGCTGTTTTTGCTTTTATATATAAAATGCAAAAAAAAAAAAAAGTTTCTTCCTAAGATTAGAAAACTAGAATTACGTGATTATGATGTTATTTTAAAATAATGAAAAACAAGTGTTCGTCTTAAAATGTCATTTAAATATAATAGTTTAAGCCAATGTTCCTATTCCCCTGTGTAATCAGTTTGAGAAATAAACACAAAGTTTTCAACTTTGCTAGGTTGTCCTGTATTAAAACTTGTATTTTACCCATCAAGTGTAAGCAACTTTTGATCACTGTTATTGGAAAAGAAAGTCACAATTACAATTATTGTCTCTGGAAATTCAGTTAAATTGGTGGGTAGTTTCCTTTCTTGATTAAAACATACCAGCAAACACACACAATCTTATTTCACCATTCAAGTTGGTTGGTTAGAATGTGAATTGCTAAGGAGTTTCTAAAATGGAGGCAGTACTTTAGATTGTAAAATTTAATTTATGGGGAATGTTTTTTTGTTCCAAAAAATTCTCCTTATAATATAGAATTAAGTGAATTGCCTTGAAGTTATGTTTTTAGTATTTTTGACAGGACACATGAGTAAGAATGCTTATATATTGTAGCAATTAAAGACAATTCACATTTGTGGTTTGGGCATAAATGTGTAAAAATTATACCCATCTATCTTATTACATTTCCTCTCTCCTCCCCAAGGACTTTACTATGTACTTTATCTGTAATTGTTGCCAGTTTTCTATCATGTTCCCACTGGGCTTCTGGTGCAAAAAATCTTATCCTCTTGATGACAGAGCTTGCCTGAATGATTTCATGCTCCTAGCATTTTTGTTCACGGGAATTAGGGGCAAAATGTAACTACAGCTGAACAGAACGTCTATTTTTGTAATTTTGGAGTTTAGGCCCTGTTATTGGAACTAAATGAAGAGATGCAGGTGTTCTCCAGTCCAAGCCCTTTGGGAGTTTTGATGGTAGATGCTTGAAAAGAAAATGCATGTGTTTCCAGAGTCAAACAGCAGCTGTGAGACAAGGATTTATGTTTTTCTCAGAACTTTGGGATTTCAAAATGTTACATTTAATCACAAGCACAGAAAGGGGAGCAAATGTTAAAGATGTTACGCATAAAAGTAAGTTTACTGATCTCTTTACCATACGAACTAGTTGTGGGAATATAGGAGCAAAGTGATTTTTAATCGTAATATAAACAATTTGTAAAGGATTATGATAGTTACCAGGACACAGCCTTTTGAGAATGTTGCATTTGTGTCATAGAGAATTTTTTTATCCTACTAATTACTGAAGTTTTTTTTTTCCATTTAGACGTACATGTACACACACACAATGAAAGATTTGCTAAAGTATTTGCCAAATGCGTTTTGACCATAATTATTTTTCGAAAAGTTTAAGTGATATCTTGTAATAGCACAACACAATGTTTTCAGGTAGAAGAAATGTAAATTTCTGTCTCAGATAGTAATCAAGGGAATTTCCAAATATATTTAAAACATATATATATTAGAGCTGATACATATTTCATAGTATTACTGTGTCTAGAAAGTACCCTGTTTTAATCATGTTTTCCTTCAAAACTTAAGGTTTTTTTCTCTTGGGTCTTTTTTCCCACCTTGTTGTCTACATCCAACTGATGTCTATTCACTTAAAAATTTTCTTTGCTGTAAACCTGTGTGTGTGCAGTTCTGAAGCTGGGAGTGAATCCTTTATTGTGCCTCAGAATCTAACCTTCTCCCTGATTAAAATATTTCCTGGATGCCATGATGCTAGGAGACAGGAACAGGCTCAATAGCAGCAGGAAATTACTTTGTTTCTTTGAAAGGTCCCAGATTCTGGAGGCAAGCCAATGGGAGATACCTCTTAAGACTGTTAGTGACCAGTTGTTTCCTTCATTTACAGCACAAGGTCGAAATTTTGCATTTTTTACTGCCTCTATAGTAAAAAAAAGTGGCAAAGTAAAGAAGTAGTAGCTTCATAGTAAATTGCTGTACAAGAGGTGTTTCAGATTGAATGGACTTCAAGCAAATATCACCATTAAATGTGTAATGTTTTGGGGGTGCCTGGGTGGTTCAGTTCGTTAAGCATCTGACTTAGCTCAGGTCATGACTCGCAGCTTTTGAGTTCGAGCCTCGCGTCATGCTCTGTGCTGACAGCTCAGATCCTGGAGCCTGCTTCAGATTCTGTGTCTCCCTCTCTCTCTGCCCCTCGTCTGTGTGCACGCTCTCTCTCTCTTTCTCAAAATTAAATAAACATTAAAAAAGTTTAAATGTGTAATGTTTTGTTTATATATATATTTTAAAGTTCATTTATTTTGAGAGAGTGAACGAGTGCGAGCAGGGGAAGGGCAGAGAGAGAGAGGGAGAGAATCCCAAGTAGGCTTCCAGTTCAGCCCTGAGCCTGCACTCATTCCCACAAACTATGAGATCATGACCTGAGCTGAAATCAAGAGTCAGATGCTCAGCCTACTGAGCCACCCAGGCACTGCCCCTGTTTTGTATATTTTTATATGAATCAAAAGATAACATTATCATTTCAGTTTATATTTTAGAATATGATATGTTTTCAAAGTGAATTTTTGTTTTTGCATTTCCTATCCAGATTTAAAGTTGGCTATATGGTAGCTGCCATGTTGGCCAAAAAAGAATAGAAGCCTTAGTAAACCAGTAGGAATTGACTTAAGAAACACTTAGAAGTGAAATTCACACCAGTGTTTACTACCTGACTCTTCCCTGTTTGTCTCACCCCTTCTAGAACAAGATTGATTCTACAGATAGCTTTTGCATTTCTTCTAGTCAATACAGTATACACAGGAATCATCCTTATGCCATTGCTTTGTTTTGTGAATAAATGATGAAAGTCAGCTGTCCATTAATGTACGAGAGTTTAAGCACTTTTTTGGGAGTCTTTTTTTTTTTTTCCACCTTCCTCTGATATTAGCCTTTATTCTTCTCCTTTACTTTCTCTCTTCCCAATCAAGAACTCCCTTCTAAGTAGCACTTGGACCATACATATCACATGACAAACAGTCCTAACTATTTATAGGATTCCTTCCTCATGAGAAACTTGGCATTCCTAAGGGCAGTGATCATGACAAGTACATGATACGTATTTGGTACATACAGGATAGTTCAAAGGCAATGATTTTTTGCCATTTGGGGATAGCTTTATTATCTACAGGCCCACATCATTTTATTGCTAAATTGGTCTGTGGATGGTGGTGGTGGGGGTTGGGGTGGATATAGTCTAGCTTCAGCCTGTTAAAGAATAATGGGGAAAAGAAAGTACAGTCATGACCCTTGTATAGATATGCAGTAGACAAATGTTAAAGATTACTAGCATCATTATCAATGAAAGAACCAGGTACATGTTACAACCAGATCAAGGAGAATTAAAAAAAACCCAGACATTTATAGATCAGTAATGCTGCAATAAATTTGGAAATGGACACAAAACCAGCTTCTTCCATAGTGGGGAAGGGCGGTCTATTGAACTTCTACCTGAAAGAATTTATTTACATCTATAGTCAATAATTATTTTGCGTTGTTACCAGTTATGTACAAGGTACAGATTTGTAAGAAAGCTCAAAGGCACTGAAATGTGCAGAGTCTCCATAGAATCAGACTCAGATAACCTGGAGGAGTGTACTCAAAACAATGCAAAGCTTTTCATTGAAGCACAAGTTTTTTCCTACAAGCCTTACTAAATTCCAGATGGCTAGGCTATTTTTAGCTGTGGGTGGTTTAAATATAGAGGCAGGTCAAAAGTAATTTTGTGAGGCAGAGATTCAATACATGGAGGGAAAATTAAAGGGAAATAATGCCACCGGCAGAGGGCAGTGATGAAGTAACAGTTTCCTCATGTTCAAAAGTAGTGATTGTTGAATAATTGTGGGCTAATTCTGTAGACTATACTTGAGTTAACTTTTGAAATCTTGTCGTATAAAGGTCTCTTCAGCCAGGTGCTTTCTCAATACCTACAACTTTCTAGAAAAAAAGGCAATTCGTTTTTAAGTAAATAAAGTGTTCTAAACTGATTTTTAAGTAAATAATGTGTTCTAATTTATTAAAAAGCTTCTCCGTGGAAAGTATTCATACAGAAAATATTTGAGTATGTACTCTGTGTCAGGTACTGCTTTAGGTATAGGGGTGTGTGTGTGTGTGTGTGTGTGTGTGTATAAGAAGGAGGAGTTCCCTAACTTCACAGAGGTAACATTCTCGATTATAACATTTTAGTTTTATTTGCTAATTTGTTATATTGCATTTTGCTTATGAGAATTAAGTGTTCTATGTAGTGTTATCTAAGCTAGAAGAGGCCTTCTTCAAATGTAAAAATTATGTCTTTTGTGATTTTTTTTCCACTGACCAGATAGAATTCTGAAATAATGTGAAAGTATTTGTAAGAGTATACTACACAAAGTTGTGCAGAGCTCAATTACAGATAAATAACAAAAACAAAAATAGAAATTCACCACAGCAAAATGTCCAAAGGAGACAAGAGTAAGACACAAATGATAAACACATGAAAACCTTGAAACTAATAACTAAAGAAATAGATATTTAAAAAGGAACACTTTTTAACCTGTGAAATTGGTATTTGATAAATTGTAAAACTGAAAACTGAGAAATTGATGAGATGAATACTTTCATAAAGGTCTGGAAGGACTGTGAATTGGTACAGATTCTCTGGAAATCAATTTAAAAAAATTTATTAAGGAACTTAAGAGTGGTCATTTCTCATAATCCATTTCCAGACTATAAGGGACTAATCCAAGATCCATTTAAAGAATTATATTTAAAACTTAAGGGTATTCATGTCAGCTTATTTATAATAATCATAGGTCATCTTTGTGGTCCAATACTAGGCAAATTATAAAATAGAGTATATCCATAGAAGAACATTTTTTAAATCAGCCAATAGAAAATGCATATATCAGAAAGTATTCATAATTAAAAGCTTATAAAAATATAAACCTACATATGATAAATTTAGTTTTAAATATTCCCCCCGATACACATACATACACACACACACTCATGTATTATGTTCATAGAAAAATTGCTAAATTTTGTGACTGTCAATGCTTGCTGCTTGATGTGATTCTGAGTCCTTTCTCATTCATATTTGTATTCTTCTACGATAGTTGATGTACTTTTGCAAACATAAATATTTTAAAATACTTATTTTCCAAAGCACTTATTTACAACTGAGTTGTTCATTATTATTGTTTTGCTTAAAGTACGCATTCTTGCACATTAATTTTTATATATAAACTTTAATATTTAAATAAAATTTAAATTTGAAAGCACCTATGTGCCCTGAAATCCACAGCATATACAGTTCGTTTTTTTTTTCTTTTTTAACCATTTTTGAGAGTGAGAGAGACAGAACATGAGCGGGGGAGGGGCAGAGAGAGAGGGAGACACAGAATCCGAAGCAGGCTCCAGGCTCCCAGCTGTCAGCACAGGGCCCAACACAGGGCTCGAACTCACAGACTGCAAGATCATGACCTGAGCTGAAGTCGGACGCTCAACTGGCTGAGCCACCCAGGCGCCCCTACAGTTTAGTTTTAGGTTTTGTGGGGGCTCCTGGGTGGCTCAGTCGCTTAAGCATCCGACTTCAGCTCAGGTCATGATCTCACCCTTGGTAAGTTCGAGTCCTATGTCAGGCTCTGTGCTGACAGCTCAGAGCCTGGAGCCTGCTTTGAATTCTGTGTCTCCCTCTCTCTCTGCCCCTTCCCCCGCTCATTCATTTTCTCTCTCTCTCTCCCTCCCTCCCTCTCTCTCTCTCTCCCCCTCTCCCTCCCTCCCTCTCTCTCTCTCTCTCTCTCTCTCTCTCATAAATAAATACATAAATTAAAAAAAAAAGGCCTTGAGGGTTTTAGTGTATATCTGAATAAAATACCAGATTTCAAGACAGTATAATTTGCATTTCTCCTTAAATAGTTTTAGTCTAGTGACTAAAATGTTTAAAATCACTTAATTTTTCCTATAATTTGTTTTCTATTTATAATTAAAATATATTTTTTCTTTAAATATAGTTGAAATTTTATCATTACTTAACTCTCTGGGATAGTACAAAACCAAACCTTCAGTGAGTTTTGATTTAAGTATTTACTTGAAAGTTAGCTCTTTAAAATATTTGAATGCATTTTTATATAAGAACAAAGAATTGTCATGGTTAAAATCCAAAGCCAAGTCAGATTTTTTTTTTAATGTTTCCTTATTTATTTTGAGAGACATAGAGTACAAACAGTGGCAGGGCAGAGAGTCAGGGAGAGAGAGAATCCTAAGCAGAGCCTGACAAGGGGCTCCAGCTCACAGACTGTGAGATCATGACCTGAGCAGAAATCAAGGGATGGACACTTAACTGACTGAACCACCCAGGCACCCTGAATTTTTTGGTTGTTGTTGTTAAACTCAACAATGAAGTTGAGATATTCTAAACTTTTAATGAAAACTAGTAGTCAGTACTTTAGATAGTACTTTGTTGAAAAAATAAATCAGTAAACTTAATACTTAAAATTATTCTCTTTAAGGTAAAAGTTGACATAGGAGAATGGAATTGTAAAAAGATATTTTTATTAAAAATTTTTTTGAAAGTTTATTTGTTTTGAGAGAGAGCAAGGAGGGGAGGGGCAGAGGAAGAGGATGAGAGAGAAAATCCTAAGCAGGCTCTGCACTGTCAGCACGGAACTGCATGTAGGGCTAGAACTCACAAACCCTGAAATCATTACCTGAGCCAAAATCAAGACTTGGACACTTAACCGACTGAGCCACCCAAGCACCCAGTAAAAAGGTGCTTTTAGAGAGACATTTAAAGATATTTACTGACATTTCTGTGACATCAGAAGTTGATAGCAGTATTGTTTTTTATTGTTTTTACCCTCATTTCCAAGTATAGCCGACCCTTGAATAATACAGGGGTTAGGGGCACTGATTCCCCACGTAGTTGAAAATCCATGTATAACTTTTGACTCCCCCAAAACTTAACTACTAATAGCCTGCTTTTCACTGGAAACCTTACTGATAACAGAGAGTTGGTTAACATACATTTTTGTGTTACATATATTAACTTTTTATAATAAAGTAGGCTAGAGAAAAGAAAATGTTACTAAGATCAAAAGGAGAAGAAAATTCTTTTATGGGTTGTATTTGTCAAAAAAAATACATGTAAATAGATTTGCATAGTACAAACCTGTTGTTCAGGGGTTAACTATAGTTTTCTTGTTCTTTTTTTTCCCACTTGACATGTTACTTATGATTATTATTTATGATTAGGATTAATTCTGGACTCCAGTAGAGAGTAGAACATTTTCTTGGAGAGTCTGGATAGGAAGTGACAGGAAAAAGAAAAGTCAGGAATTTCAGTATGCTCCTGATGAGGTTTTGGGGTGATGGTGGGGTTTGTGGAGTTTGGAGCTGACGGCTAAGAAAGAATTCTTGAAGATGTCTTTGGTGCAAAAAGGTGATTTTATTAAAGTACAGGTATGGGATCTGTGGGCAGGAACAGCTGCTCTGGGGTTGTGAAGGGTAACTGGTTAGATACCATGGACTTGGGGGAGATAAAGTCAAAAGGGAAGTTTCCAAACTTCTTGCTGAAGACTCAAAGATTATGGAAGGCCTAGCTCTTGTCAAGCTAAGTTGTTGTTTTTCCCTCTGTCAGAACGTTAACATTAAGTTATAGGGGGTTCCTAGAGAAATGTTTAACCCTGCCTTTGCCTCAAGTACTGGTCAGAGGGCTGCAGGCTATAAGGAAATTTTTATCTATCTATCTATCTATCTATCTAAATATGAAATTTATTGTCAAATTGGTTTCCATACAATTTTACCTGCCATTTCCTTCTTGCCTTTGTTCCCGACATCACATGGACGGGAGGGTGATACTGGGGTTCCAGGAAACTGAGTCTATTGGTTTCTGGAGACTAGGCTATTGAGAAGATTGCCTTTTTCTTATAATTTACTAAGATATTTGTAAACTGATGGAGACTTTATCAGTTTAACCATTTGTTCTGTCCTTTCTTGTGTCCTTGAGCAGCCAGGAATGCCTGAGGAATATCACACCTATCCCACCTGGGGGGGTATACTCCCTTGTGCTTTGCCCTCAGCTTGCCTTATGCTCCCTCATCACTCCAATATGTGAGCATGAAATTTTATGAGATAATAAGTTATAATTGATGAAAGGCAGGCACAGCTTGGTGAATAATACTCTTTGGGGGAGGAAAGGTAGTAATGGGCCTAAAACTGACAGGGTGATAGGCAGCCACTGAATGGAGAAGGGAGGAAAAATAGACAATGTTAAACTAGAGTTTACTGGGTAGGAGGTTTTTTTTCTTAATTCAGTTTGATATTATTAAATCATTAATTGCCAGTCAACTTTAAGATTTTGTTATAATTACTAATCCTGTGTAAATGCATATATTTTAAGGGAGAGGAACTTTGAAGATCATTTCTAGTCCATAGAAAAGAATAAAGCAAACATTTTTCAGGTGGTCAGATATCACCAGGGTCAAATAGGTAGTGAGTGGAAGAGATCAGACAGACTGTCTTCTTGTCCTACGTTCTTTTTATTATGTATATTCATTTAAATGGCCCTTTTCAGGTAACTAAGTAGTTATCTTCACTCATTCTGCATGTATTTACTTTGTACTGGAACCTTAGGATATGAAGATGAAAAAGACTAATGAACTTATAGTTCATTGAGGGAGATTTATAGATAAAGCATATAATTAAAAGATAGTTTAAACATTGTTATAAAACAAAGTAGTGTGAATTCACATTGAAGGAAGCCTTTACTTAGACTTGGGAAAAATTTCCTGGAATCAGTCATGTCCAAGATGAGAAGTTAATTTTGAGCTAGAGGAGAAATAATGCATTAGGTTTCAGGAAAATGCAACTAAGTTCCCTGGAATGGCAGCTTAGAATGGAACAGGAGCATGATAAGAATTAATGCCCGATTAGGTTATGAAAGGCCTTGAAAACCATTTAAAGGTTTTGGGCTGAGGGCTAAAGGGAGCAATTGCAACTTTTTAAAGTCATATTTATGCTTTAGAAACCAACTTAGCAGGCTGGGTGAGGGTAAAAGCCAGGAGGCAGGGAGATCAAGTAGGAGAATGTTGGAATGAAGAAAAGGATAATGTCAATGAAGAGAGTTACATTTTTGAGATTTTAATGTGTTGGAATCAGTAGGAGTTGATAGTTAATTGAAGATGAAGGCTAAGGGAAAGGGCACACAGTAGGCAACCACCCAGTGTTCTACTTTAGAGAGCTGGGTACTCAGTAGGGCACCTTTCACTGAGATGAGGAATGAAGGAACAAAAAGCAGGTTTTATTTAGGGTGATAGAGGCAATTGGTATAATATTAATATTTTGCTAGTTCTTCCTATGTGCTAGGTATTATTCCAAGCATTTTAAGTAGAGCCCTAAGCAGTTTGACTCTAAAAATCATACTCTTAACCATTATATGAAAGAGCAAAGACTATGGAGAAAATCGGACCGACCCTAAATCATTGATTATTCAGTTTATGGCTACTAGCTGCATGCACGACAGTGTTAGAGACTGATAAAAAAGGTATTCACTGGGGCACCTGGGTTCCTCAGTTGGTTAAGTATCTGACTTTGGCTCAGGTCATGATCTCTTAGTTTGTGGATTTGAGCCCCTTGTTGGGCTCTGTGCTGAGAGCTCAGATCATGGAGACTGCTTTGGATTCTGTGTCTCCCTCTCTGCTCCTCCCCCACTTGTGTGCACACTCTCTCTCTTTCAGAAATAAACATTAAAAAAAAAAGGTATTCAATAGAGCTCTATTAAGTTGTATACACATACAGCTAATTCTAAAAACAAGCTCAACTAATGCTGCAACTGATTGGGTGAAAAGTACTATCTGAAAATAGAGGAGAGGCATTAATTTGAATCAAGAATGAAGGATTTAATCATATTAGCAAAGGGTTCTCAAAGAGGGATTGATATTTATGTCTGGAATAATAGAAGACTGCATATGAGTTAAATTGTTTAAGCATTACAAGTATTTTAATTGTCCTATCTTTTGTTTTAAATGTTTGGTAATTAGTTTAAGTCCCTCTTTTTTTAAAAATTAAAAAAAAATTATAATGTTTATTTATCTTTGAGAGAAAGAGTGTGTGTGAATAGAGGAGGGACAGAGAGAGAGTGGGTCACAGAATCCGAAGCAGGCTCCAGGCTCTTAGCTGTCAGCACAAAGCCCGACGTGGGGCTCGAACTCACAACCCGGGAGATCATGACCTGAGCCGAAGTCAGACGCTTAACTGAGTGAGCCGCCCAGGCGCCCCAGTCCCTATTTTTATAGAAGTGTAGAATGTGTAATTACTGTTAGAAAGTGTTTAGTACATATTTATGGTAAAGCAATTTTCTTTCCAAAGTATTTTAGTATATTCAGGTAACTATAATCAAAACATTGTATTTAAAATGTTTCTATTTTAGGGGCGCTGGGTGGCTCAGTTGGTTAAGCGGCCGACTTCGGCTCAGGTCATGATCTCACAATCTGTGAGTTCAAGCCCTGCGTCGGGCTCTGTGCTGACAGCTCAGAGCCTGGAGCCTGTTTCAGATTCTGTGTCTCCCTCTCTCTGACCCTCCCCCATTCATGCTCTGTCTCTCTCTGTCTCAAAAATAAATAAACGTTAAAAAAATAAAAATAAAAAAAATAAAATAAAATGTTTCTATTTTATAATGTGATTGTAAAATAAAAAAATATTTGGTGTACTTGTTAGTACTGCTTTTGTTTTCTGAGACAAGGTTTTAAAATTAAAATAAGTATTGGGACCATTAGATTGTATTTAGTTTTTATGTGGTTTAGCTTGGAGTTAATTATTAAGTACAACTTTAATAAACCTTTTTTTTTATTATTATTGGATTCATTGTTAACAAAGCATAGCATAAGTAAGTCTCAGCCTGTGAAAGGGATGACTTAACACAACTGTTGATGCATTTGGAGTGAAACATCTTTATCAAGTTAATACAAGAAGCAGTCATGCCCTACTTGAATTACTCATTTATTATAGCTGAACAGCAGCCTGCATGTGGACTTTGAAATCCTGGGAAAATAAGATGCCTGCATACATCCAAATGTTGAAAGCCTTTACTCCTTAGCAGCTGGAAAATGTTGAGCTCTGTTGTCATCCATTAGGTTTTTGGCCTTCAGGGAGATGTGATCAATTTAATTACTGACCAACTTTATCCATTACTTTTAATGACTATAGCCTCTGAAGTAAGCCTCTGAAGTTTGTAGCTTAAAAGATCGTATTTAGATACTGTGCATTTAAAATTTCCAAAAATTAAACACGTAGACCTAGATGATTATACTTTGCTTATATGTTTGTCACATATACTCAGATTCTTAAAAATACAAACTCATTTAGATATATTAATAGTGATTAGTTTATTTACTTTAAGTGAAGTCTAAAATGTGTTTGTGTTTAAGAGTAACAAAATATGCTCCACATATTTGCTGTTCTGAGGTAAATTTTATGTATTATATCCTTTGTGTGTAGAATTTTTACATTTTTTCCTAAAATACAGTCAGTGTATTATTTTGAATCACAATTATTTATAAACAAAACTGTTAATAATTATTGTGTTTCTTGATCATCTTCTTTTCACTACCATTTTGATGTCAAGTCCAAAGAGAATTAGGAAATATCATGGAGTGATAGAGCATCGCTAAGAAAAGATGAATGTTATATGAAAAAATGTATCTGTAACTCTCAGGCTGTTACTCATAAATTCCAGGTCTAGCTTGGGAACCCAATCTTTGTGTAAATTACTTGATCTCATGTTCAGTGTTTCTTAATTTATTAAATGATTTGATAGCAGGCACTGAATACCTTTGTGTTGACTATCCATTATATAAAGACTCCACTTTAAAGAGGTCACTGCTTATGTTACAAACCAAGGGAATTTGCTTATTGTTATTATTTATTACAGTGTTGTTTAAACTGATGAAAGTAAAATTATTATTCTAACAAAGTTGGTGTGTTATGATAGTATCCAACACACGGAAGTACAACTGAGGAAAGCACCATGTGGCTGAGTTGATGGCTCTAAGGCAATATTGAAGATACTATGTTTGACTAGTTTGTATTTTTAAGTCGAATGTTAAAATATTTGTCATGATGAAAAAGTGTAAGATATTGGGCCACCTAGGTGACTCAGCTGGCTGAGCATCCAATTCTTGATTTCAGCTTCAGTCACGATCCCAGGGCTGTGGGATCGAGACCCGCACTGTGCTCCGTGTTGAGCATGGAGCCTGCTTGGGATTCTTGTTCTCTCTGCCCTTCTCCTCCACTCACGCTTGCTCTCTTGCTCTCTAAAAAAAAAAAAAAAAAAAAAAAAAAAAGTATAAGATATCATTCTCATTGACAAACAATTGATGTTCCTAAACTTAGAGCCATTATGCTGGTGCCATACTGAGAAGAACATGGAGCAATAATAACTAAGCAGTAGAAAAGAGTTATGGAGATATATCCGAAAATAATACATTGTTAATACATATGATAGTTATTTAGTTATATAATAACTTTACAGACTAACAAAATGCTTCTGAGGAATATAACTGGAAAAGAGGTAATAAGAGAAGTATGTTTTGAAATGTGTTATTAAAAAAGTTTAAGTATTTATGATCAGAAGAGATCTGTTCTGAATTTGAAGGAATGAATCTGAATGGTCATAAATCATGTCAAAATCAAAGCAACAAAACATGTATATAATGTAAATAATTATTAACACTACAAATGAGTTTATAATTGGTTTACTTGACTTTTTTGTGACTCTCTTAATTATGTTTTTAGGTATTACATCTGTACATAGCATTTCTGTGCCAGACCAGGTCAGAAACATGAAAAGCACATGTTGTTCTAGTACCTATAAATTTTTAATAAACTTGTAATTGTGTTTGTAACTTTTTTGGGGGTAAGATCTAGCCATTTTTATTGTTATAAATCTAAGAAATGGGTTTTTGGAAAAAACTGTTGTATGGATTGATTAGGTTTTTTTAAATGTTTATTTATATTGAGAGAAAGAGAAAATCCAAGCAGGCTCTGCGCCGTCACTGCAGAGCCTGATGTGGGGCTCAAACTCACATACTGTGAGATCAGGACCCGAGCCGAAATCAAGAGTCACATGCTTAACTGAGCAACCCAGGCACCCTGATTGATTAGGTTTCTAAGACATTATTACTCACCATGTTCATATGAATAGTATGTAAAACCATGTGCTAATTCATTCTTTTTCCCAGAATGAAAATGCACTTTTATTATGATAAATGCTTAATGTAAGAATTCAAACACAACAGGAAAATATATAGAAGTATTAGCAATCATTTGCAAATGTTAATATTTTGACAAATATCCTTTTAGATAATTTTTTATGGTTAGATATATAAATACACAATTCTCCATAAATAATTTTCATACGATATATTCTCTCTACCTGTTTTTTCACTTCCATGTGTTTGAAAGCCATCCTTCAATGACAGTAAATACAACTTTCCATCCTAATTTTATATGACGTGGTAGCATTCTGTTGTATGATTACATATATAATTAATTTCTTCTTGGTAGATAATATGATTGGTGGGTATTTGTATTTTTCTAATGTTGTACTAATATAAAAAAAGGTGACGGGAATAATTTTGTTAACATTCATCTTTGTGAACTTGCCTAACAAATTAAATTATTAAAAGCATATTTTGGTGTGTTATTTTGCATTTGAGAACCATTAAAGTTTATTTTTCAAATACTTAATTAGTGCTAAACAAGTATAACTATAAATTTTAATATGCGAATGGTTAACATTGCAGAAATTCAAATAAATGTTTCTTGCTGTCTTAATACATCTTTGTTTCACAGTAAATTACTCTCTCTGTCCCTTTTTTTTTTTTTTTCTTGGAACTTTTTGAGATATGCAAGTAGCTGTAGACATGTAAGTTTATTTTTTTCTGGAAGATTTAATGCTTACATCTACTGACAATTATTTTGCAAATCATTTCTTCAGTTTCATTTGTAGCATCATTTAGGAGAAAGAGATTAGACTTTGGAATCAGGCAAACTTGTTTTCAAATACAGATTTGCTTTTACTATTGTTGTGACTTGGGAAATACACTTAAAACTCCAAGTTTTTCATTTTCCCGTCTGTAAAATTTGTCAGTTTCACTCCCTTATAGGTTTCTTTTGAAGATTAAAGACAGTGAATGTAAAGAGTTAGCACCTCCTACTTAATTTTACCTCAGCTGTACAAAAACGGATGTTTGGGAAGTACTTAATGCAGTTTGTCAACTGTTTTATTACTAGTGTTTTTTATTTTCGTCAACAGAATGATTCCATATTTAACATGAATTTATGTTCCAGTTGTTTATTCTGCTCCATTTTTAGATCTTTTTCTTAGTCTATCTCTACATAAAAAAAAAAATTATAATTAACATGAGCTAGGTGGTTTGCTTTGCTGTTTTGATACACGATTCTGTAACTACAACCTGCTGATCTAGAAGGAGCATGTGCCACAAAGAGAAGTTTTATTTACAAGATCAGACTTGAATGTTAAGTCTTCAAATAACCTTCTTTTGAGTCCTATCTTTTGATATACTTCCCTACAGCTATCTTATTTAAGATCCTGTTAAGCAAGTGTGTGTGTGTGTGTGTGTGTGTGTGTGTGTGTGTGTGTGTGTGTGTAAAGTTAAGAGTGAGCACAATTATGCAGGGCTCCATCAGTTCATGTGCTCTTGTTTGGGTCATCCCTCTCTTGATTCCAGTTCCCAAATACTACCTGAGTTCCTTTATCTCTGGTTATACCTTAGTGAATAGCACATGGGCCATTAATTTGCTCTTTGGTTAACAGGTCACTTATTCTAAATTAATTTTATGTCAATTTTGAAAAATAATTTTGTCAGTTACAAAAATCTTAGGTAGACTGTTGGTTATGGAATACATACTGTAACAGTATGCAACTGCGACATAGTAACATTGTTGGATATCTTTTGTATCCTAAACAAATGGTGTTTGAAATCTGCTTAAACTTTTCTCAACAGTGAGTAGTAGCTTAAAGTGGTTGCTGTACCAACCAACAAATCAATATGTGACCAAACCTAATACATGTTTGAATAAGAGTACAGTTTCCAGATCATTAATGCTTTGTTTTTTCCAACTTATAGGTGGTGGTAGTTATGAAGGAGAGTTTACTTGGAGATATGATGGCTCTTCTTTATTCTCTTGCTAGTTCTCCTTTTCCTTCACTTAACTTTTCAAGGGCAATTGCCTGCATGTTTCTAGCACTAGGTTCAACTTTCAACGCTATCATTTATTGGTGTTTGTCATTATGTGCTGTGTACCTCAGGTATTCTAATCTGGGAATTAGGAATATTAATAAATACTAGCCTACTTCATAGGGCTATTTAAAAGTTATATTAATATAGATGTCATTTTTTGTCAACTAAGTTCTGTGTATATAATGAAAATATTAAATGCTTTTATTGGGTACTTACTAGTGTCAGGCACTATTTTAAGGGTGCTGTCTCATTTTATCACAGTAACTCCATTATGGAACATGAACTTTATTTTTTTTTTAAGTTGAAAGTTATAATTGTACATGATCCATTAGAGGTGTTTATGTAAGATGAGGCAGAACTCAAATTTGAAGTTCTTGGCTTTATCTACATACATCTAAAGATTAGTGAGAGAATGTACACTTATGTTTTATGTTTAAATAAAATATCTAAGGTATAGATCTATTCTTACGATTTTCACTTTAGCTGATTATATTTTCCCACCAATTAAACTAGCACTCAGAGTATCGAGTGTGAAAACTACCACTGTGGTTATGTCTCTCTGTAACTCCTTACTTAAATGTCTCTGAGAGGACTCAGTCTAAGAAGGCAGGGTCATCCAGATTTTCTGCTGCACCAAGGCTGCTATCAAGACATCTTTCGGGGGTTTGAAGACAGTGAACTTTATGTCCATTAGTAGACTTACCTTGCCATTACTTCACACTCTCCAGCCAGATTACTAGGACAATCCCTAGTAACTATTAGTAATTCCCTGTGCTTCAGATTAGCATTTCAGTATTTTGATGCTGAATACCAGTAAATATTATGACATATGAATAACATGATGAAAAAAGGACTTAATTTGTTGTTTAAAAGCAGTTGAGAAAGAGAAGAGATAGAGAAAGCATGATTATTTTGCAAAATTGATGCTAGAGACAGTGGGCACGCATTTTTCATATGGTTCAGATTTCCATGTAATTCATACTGCGCTTTAACTTTATAACTAGCCGTATTTTCTCTATAGTGATACCACCATTAAAGGAATTGAGGTGCCATTAAGAATGATGAATGTTTTAAATATTTTAAAGGCTCTTGGATTCTTGAGATCAGTGAATCCAAAAGTGAAATTCTAGTAGTATAATCTTGAAGCAGCTACAGAAATCCTGTCTCCTCATAGCCCCCCACGCAATGCAGCTTTACTGTGCTTGTTTCTTTTGTGTGATTACTTAGTGCTGAGTGTGGCTCAGTGCCTGAAAGATTTTCACTAAGTAAAGATGTAGTAAAGATCTCTTACTAGTAGAGATCTGCTTTTCCATTTATGCTCATGCTCTACTTATTTGTTTGTATTGGTAGTTCTCCATAGCTTCTGAGTAAAACTTGATGTTGCATAATCCTAATTTATTAGAGTAATATCATTTATGACAGATGGTACAGTATAGTGGTCAAAGCATGGGCTTTGAAATCAGACTGGTTCCTGGCTCCATTATATACTATCTCTATGATCATGGGCAACTTTCTGGACTCTTCAGTACCTTTTGTCTTCTCGTTGATAAGATAGGAATAATAATAGTATCTGTGTCATAGGTTTGTCATGAAGATTATGTGAACTCACCTAAGTAAAGGATTTATTTAGAATAAGATTTGCACATACAAATGTTAGTAGTTATCATTGTAATGACAAAAGTATGCAACTGGAACAAAAAAAAAACCAAAAAAGTAGTCTTTATTTCGTGGTTAATCTGAAATCACTCTGTTATGAGAGGATATTCAGGTATATGGAAAGAAGGAACATTTTAATGAGGTTCATATTTTCTATTGGCAAGTATGATTGCTTTAAAAGAAAACCATTTTTTGTATAGACTAAAGTATTGATTCTAGTGGCTAGAAGGAGTTATTATGTTTCCAGCATTGTATTGTTCCAGTTGGTTCTGTAAAGATAAAATGTCAAATTTGTGCTATCCCCGAACATGCATAGTGCCGATATTTTCCCTGAGTAGCGGATGAATTTTTGGTTATCTTTAAAAAAATTTCTCTCAGATCATTCACAGGCACATTAGACTCAGCATTTCCAACTTCTTTTCACCATTTTACTTCAAACTTGCACTTTGACCTGTGTTGTTCTGTGTCAGTGAATGGTGGTGTTAGCAGTCCAATCAGAAACCTAGGGATGGTCCTAAACTTTTCTCTTCCCTCATTTTCCATCATTCCTGTTGGGGTAGTCACCAAATCCTAAGACTTCTCTATAAAACTTTGCTGTAAGACAAATTTGGCCCTCTCACTTCCTTTTGAAATATTCTTTAATGACTCCCTCACTGCTTTCTGGATAAAGTTCAGACTTCTTAGGAGTATTTACAACTCTAATATCCTATGTAGTGTTTTCGTATGCATGCTGTTCTCTCACTATGTGGAACCATTTTCAGTTCCATGAAATGCTGTTCTCCCTTACCATTTTCATTTGTGTATACAATTTCAATACATAGGAAGCGGTCCCTGCTTTTCTCTTCCCCACTCTGTTCCATTGAAGCATTACTTCCATGAAAAATTCATTTGCAAACTTCTTTTACAAGGCATGTTGGGTGCCCCTCATGTTGGTTTCTTCTCTGCGTTCTGTAACCTTTTATGAATATTTTATTAAAGCTCTTGTAAAAATTATGACTAATTTTTGTCAGTGTCTTCCGCTAAATTAGGAGCAGCTCAGATACAGGGACTCTTTCTCATTTATCTTGGGTGTGAGCTCAAGACCCCAAGATCAAAAGTTGAATGCTCTATAGACCGAGCTGGCTGGGTACCCCTCTTACTTATCTCTTAATGCTTAATATTTAGGTTTAGGCATATGGTTGGTGTTCAGTAAAAGTTTTTTCAATACATTTCAATTACAAAATGATTTTGAATGAGAATCACATCTTTGGTAATGGCCACCTGGTAAATTTATCTTTAATGGGAGATAATGGGAATTGCTAATAGTTATTCTCAAGAGGCAAAAATAAGGAAATGGACTGAAATCCAAGCTTTTGCCCATTTGACATTAGTCATTTTGTTAGTTTCTTTCCCTTATGTATTTACCACTTTGAGAATAACTATTTGTTCTTGTCTGCTCTGTAAAAAGGTGTCTCTTGAGGCGCCTGGCTGGCTCAGTCAGTAGAGCATGCGACTCGATCTCAGGGTCATGAGTTCAAGCCCCGTGATGAGCGTAGAGCCTACTTAAAAAGTGTCTCTCACTTAGTCTGCTTAGAGCATCACTATGTTTAATTCTTATTTTGTTTTATTAATACATATCGTTTTTATTATGACTAGAAATGTTCTAGTTTCCCCCCCTATTTGGCATATTCATTGTAATAAATGTGAAGAGGGTTTACTGAGCTGATGTAAGGGCATCTGGCAAATTGGTTGGGAGGACTAGTCCTTGGAAGATATGAAGTCAGGAAACTGGTATTTAGAGGACAAGAGGGCTGAATGGACAGCATAAATATGTTAGGGAGTTTTCTCTGAGACGGGTAAAAGTCTAAGAATCTTAGTACAGAGGTCAGGGCTTTGTGGACAGGAGGTAAAAGTGATAACTAGAGTGCTAGAAAGGCCAATGTAGTAGGGATTATACGTCTTCATTATTGTTTAGGGGTATCTGACTTCAGTGGGAAGATGATGTTGTTTAGGGGAGGCTGGCCTTGGGTAGCTGTGAATTCTCATTACAAGCTGATAGAGCATATAAATAGTGGAGCCCCTGAGCTCTGGTAGTGGATGGGATACAGTTCTGTTTATTGTACTGACACTGTTAGGTTCAAGACTGGTTTTTGTCTATGAATAACCTAGTTCAACTTAGTCCATAACCAAAAGCAAGAGACTAATGTTCAGATCTATTTAGTGAATAAATTAAGTAGTTTTCTGTGCCATTGGCGGAACAAATTAAGCTTTCACTGGTTGAGTGCTTATACTTCCACGGTATAGTGTGGGAGGATTATCAGCCAGTCTGTCTTATTGGTTTATTGGCAGCAGAAAACTCTTAAACTGAGTTTTCCCATGGAAGAGGTATCTTACTTGAAATCCCAGAACTTTTACTAAAAAATTTATGAAGTGGGATGACAGTAAATTACTGAAGAATCATCAAAGCAAGTATGTTATTAATTGACAATTTATTGACTTCATCCCCCAAGCCAGTTTAAAGAAAAGGGAGGGAGGGTTAGATTTCAAACTACACTTTGAATGCTGTGTGAGGTCTGTTTGAGATATTATGGTTAGGCTGTGATTAATTAACTCAATTAAACAAGTATTAGTACATGAGTAAAAGAATGGTCTCTTACGGATCTTGTCAAAGAGGTAATAATGGGTTCAGTACTGATAAAATTGGGAATCTGAATCTGGTTAACATTAAAGGGGACACAAAAATTCACCTGTCATCTTTAATCTTTTGATAAAGAGCGGCAATAATTCAGGGTTTTATATGTGTATTCTTTATTTTTTAATATATGTATATGTTTGTATATTTGACTTCAGAGATAATAGGATTACGCTTTAAACTTATCTTTTCATTGTTTTTTAAAATGTTAACTTTTCAGTTTGACTTCTAAAAATTGTTAGAATTACTGTCCTTGGGATTAATAACTTGTGTAGTTATATAATTTTACAAAAAAATTACACATGTAAAGACAAAGCTTTTGAAACTTTCCATCTTACTTTAAGTATTCCTTAAGAAAGATGTGCTTCCAGTTTATGAATAAGAAAGTGTAATTCCCTAGCTAGAACTTTGTTTTTTTTATTTTTCTCCTTTGAAAGCCTCTGAATGTTGCGATACTGAATCCCTTTTCATCTGCTTCCTAAGTATAAGTTCATTTGTTGTTGTTAATTCTTTTTTAAAAAATGTTTATTCATGGGGGGAGGTGCAGAGAGAGGGAGAGAGAATCCCGTGCAGGCTTCATGCTGTCAGTGCACAGCCCAACAATGGGGTCGATCTCACTAATTGTGAGATCATGACCTGAGCTGAAATCAAGAGTCAGATGCTCAACTTACTGAGCCACCCACGTGCCCCTCTTTTTGTTAATTCTGAAAACATTTATATACAATTTCATTGGTTATTAGTCTTACAATTTCCCTTATTGTTCCATCTCTTAGATTTTCAGGAGTCCTTGTATATTCCATGATATTTTAACAATTGCTAATGGCCTGAGTTCAGGTCAAATTCTGCTAAGAAGGAAAACTGTTTGCTTCTTATAGTAATCTGGTGGCAGTACAGCTTGAGACTACAATAATTTAAGTTGTCTGCTTGAGAGTTTATTGGACTTCACTGGTAGTGTGAATTCAGGCTGCAAATCTACTTGAATATTAGTTTATCATTCAAATTTCCAAAGATTTGTTTTTGTCTCTCTGACCAATATACAGCTGAAGTCAAACAAGCAAGCTTTCTGCTCTGTGGCTTTATTTCTTATTTCCCATTACACTGGCAGCTTTGATGTGTCAGCTTTCTGCAAGGCTTTTCTATGCTTAGTCATATAATAATGTCTTAGATATAAAATGTAGGGGCAGAGGTGTAACCAAAATGCAACTGCATGTAGGCAACAGGAGCTGGTATGTGGCCTTGGATCTACTTCATTGGTGGCATAGAATGAGCTTTGTAGTTCATCTTTTGTGGCTAAAAGTGGTAATGACTCCATCTGCTATATTGGTTGCCATATGTATAATCAAGACCTTTTTGATTATGATTTCAGATCTGGCAATAAAACATAGTGTATCTTGTACTTGTACAGTCATTTAATGAGAAGCTTTTGACCTGAACTTTAGAAAAAGGTCTAGAGAAGCTGAACCATTAAATCATTATATAACCAGTGGCATCTTCGTCTTATCTGTGAGGTGAGAGTTTTGGAAGGCTTCTGTAAAACAAGGATTTGCAATGGGACAAGAATTATTCAACTCATTCTTTTAAAAAAGTTTTGTCATAGGGGCATCTGGGTGGCTCATTTGGTTAAGCGTCTGACTCTTTGTTTCGGCTCAAGTCATAGTCTCACAGATTGTGAGATCAAGCCCCATGTCAGCCTCTGCACTGACAGTGTGGAGCCTACTTGGGATTCTCAGTCTCCCTCTCTCTCTGTTCCTCTCCTCTTTCTTTCTCTTTCTCTTTCTCTCAAAAAAAAAGTTTTGTCATAAATGCAGGTATATGCACCAAGGTTCTGTAAAATCCGTAGGTTAGTAGAAAAATATGTGTTTCCTATAGATGTATATATATATTTCTAAACAACTATAGTATTTTGTGTTGGGAAAAATAGGAGACCCTTGGAAAACTTTAATTCACAATTAACGTTTTAAACCTTGACTGTAGTATTCCAATTCAGATATTAATGCCATTGTCTTCCCATTCTAATTTACTGTCTCTTCAAATTAAGCCTTCTTTTTGTGACTTTTCCTACTGGATAGAAGTAATATTTCAATCCATGTACTCAACCAAAAATTTGTGGGTGGAAGACATTTATAAAATAGTTGATGTAGTGGATTATTCAGTTCATGAACATACTGATATGAAATAAGAATGCTGTGTAGTCAGTTGTCATTGTGTGAATAAACATTAATTGAACACTTAACTAGGAAATACAGTAAAAGAGAGATTGGCAAATTCCAGTGATAAAATGCAGCTTCTGTATAGTACTTTCAGTTTAGCTATTCCTAGATCTCCAGACAGAGAACAAACAAATTTGAATTCTAGGGTAAGTAACTTTAGTTCAATATAAGGAAATTCCTTGCTATTGAGAGTAATATATGAAAAGTCTTCATGAGTATAGTTGAATCTTTTAATTGGAATGGTTCCAATTGTGTTTTATTAAGGGCAAGGGTATCGCCTAGTTATGTCACAATTAGGGGTACAATGATATAGTGTAGTGGTTCTTGACCCTATCAGATCTAATGCTCCTTTCTGTGACAGGTATTTTCTAAGGCTTTTACTATCTCGATAGAAAATTTGTAGTTAATGTACCTTTTTAAGATGATAACTTATGGAGAAATCAGTATAATGCCACAATCATATTAAGGGAGAAAGAAAAGTAATTTATGTATATATACATATACATATATACATATATATGTATATGTATATATACATATATATGTATACATATATATAAATATTAATATTTAGAGTGTAACTAGAAAACATGATGAAATGCTCAGGTAAGACATTTAGCCTACCAGGTGTGTTACATTGGGACATTTGTAAGTCTTGCCTGCCTACATGTTTGATAAATAGGCAGTATGAACACTCAAGTGGAATAATCATGATGATCACATGAGTGATGTGATTTTCTGAAATAGTAAACACCTCTTGGTCAAATTCTCAATGATTCGTAAGTTTTCTCCTGTATCGTGTAGTTAAATTTTTGGAATTCTTGGGTTTTTTTTTTTTTAACCCTAAGAATTAAGTTTAAACCACTCTGTTTTTAGATGTAAAATGGAGTTAGATTATAGGCTTAAGTAATTATAAAGAGATTTTTCATTCACATGAATTCCTGGTAGGATATTTGAGAATTGTGGAGGATACAAGACTGTTCTTTGTTGTATAGGGACTGTTTTGAGCATTGAACAAGTTTTAACATTCTCGGCTGATACCCAGTGTCTGTAGTGTCTTTTAATCATTGTGACCACCAGAAACATTAATTTCCAGAAATGCCCCTAGAGGGTGGTACAGTCCTCATATAGAATCTATTGCCTATAGAACAAATGGTACAGGTTGCAGGCAAGAGTTCCAATATTGGATTTGAATTTAAGTTCTTCTACGTACTGACTTGCTATTGACTTTGTGCTATTGGACAAGTTAGTTAACCTCTCATAACCCCAGTTTCCTTTCTGGAAACCTGGGAAGATAATATCTTACAGAATGAAGTAGATAAAATGTTATAATGTATTTCAGGTACTTGACATGTGCTTCATGTGGGATGGGACTATTGCTTTTTTAATTGCCACGTTATTTTCCAGTACTAGTGGGCACTTGATAAATACTTGTTTCCTGGGAGCCTTGATGGCTAACTTGGTTGAAGGTCCCACTCTTGATTTTGGACGGGGCTGAGATCTCAGTTGTAAGAGGGAGCCTCCCGTCACAGTCTGTGCTTAGCTTGGAGCCTGCTTGGGATATATTCTCTCTCTCTCTGTCTCTCTCTCTCTCTCTCTCTCTCTCTCTGTCTCTCTGTCTCTCTCTCTCTCTGTCTCTCTCTCTCTCTGTCTCTCTCTCTGTCTCTCTCTCTGTCTCTCTCTCTCTCTCTCTCTGTCTCTCTTTCTCTCTCTCTCTCTCCTGCCCTTCTTCCCTGTTTGTGTTTTCTCTCTCTGTCAAAAAAAAAAAAAAGTAAATAAAATACTTGCTTCCTGTTATTAAAAACTCCTATATGTCATCCTATATTCCAATATTGAAAGTATATGAGGAAGTGATTTGCTTACAATAGGCTCCACAGCTATCATCTGTGTCTTTATTCTTGTGCTGGGGAACTTGTGAATCTTAATTTAGAATGCTGTCTCTGGGATCATGGCCTCTAGTTTCCCAGAGAGCATTAGATTAGCAATAGGTTTCTTAAATTCCACATATGAGTGAAATCGTATGGTATTTGTCTTTCTCTGATTGACTTATTTTGCTTAGCATAATATATTCTGGCTCCATTCACATTGTAAATGGCAAGATTTCATTCTTTTTGATGGCTGAGCACTGGGGGTTGTTTGTAAGGGATGATGATTCACTGAATTCTGCTCCTGAAACCAATATTGCACTATATGTTAACTAACTAAAATTTAAATCAAAAAAATATGATGGTTTACTTTCAATTTTAAAGAGACCTGTAGGATAAGGGTCTACCTCTAAGTATGTTAGTTTCCCAGAATCTTAATGTTTTTCCTCTTGATTTATGCTGTTTTGCTAATGTCAGTGTGATAGTGCAGGCTATGGTAAAAGGCTAAGGGCCTTGCCTCCTTTGTTAATCCTGATATTTGTTACATAGATTTTTAAAATAAAGCATCAATAATTTCTTCCTTTTTTTTAGCTCATTTTCTGCTTCCTGTGATTTTGGCCAACCAAAGTTTATGTATTGTGCTTCCTTAGTAAATTATTTGCTACCTTTGTCCTGTTATTTGACGTGTTTAACTCTTATCCTACTCAATTCAAACTACTTACTAACAGACGAAGATGAAATAGTTACTTGTAATTTTAATGAGACTCATTACTTTGAAAATGTTGGAAGGAACTCCTAGTCTTCCCTTTAAAAATGCTATCCCGGGGCACCTGCGTGGCTTAGTGGGTTGAACTTCCGACTTCCCCTCCGGTCATGATCTCACAGTCTGTGAGTTCGAGCCCTGTGTCGGGCTCTGTGCTGACAGCTCAGAGCCTGGAGCCTGCTTCAGATTCTGTGTCTCCCTCGCTCTCTGCCCCTCCCCTGCTCATGCTCGCGCGCGCTCTCTCTCTCTCTCTCTCTCTCTGTCAAAAAAAAAAAAAAAAAAGTCATCCCATTTATTTAAAAGAGGAAACATTTAATCTGTAAATGCTGCTTTGCATTTTATAGAATGGGGGACCTTACAAGTATTGAGGTTTTCCTCAAATAAATGTTTATTAAAATTTTAACTCACATAAATATCTGATGATTATCATCAACAAGAGTTTTTTTTAAAGTAGCCACTTTGCTTTGATACTTGCAGTGTGAAAAAGCTAAAATTTTCTCTTCCTTTTATTCTTCAAGGTCACCTTTGGGTCAGGTATTACTGCCTTTGCAAATCTGCTTGCCCTAGACCTTTGGTTTAAGAGTTTAAGTTTGGTTTTGAGTCAGTGCTGCAGTCTTGAAAGCTTAAAGAAATGTTTAGCATTCATATGATTTAAGCAATTATCTTCTTTGAACATTGGGTCACTTCTACAGGAAAAGTAGCTATGGTCAGTTGCAGGTTCTCTTCCCAAAATCCGATTCTGTAGCATTCCATAAAATTACTGAAAACCTATCTGATTAAAATTCATATTGGTTCAGATGGTTTTAAGTTGTTTTTAAAACTGAAGATTATTTTATGTACAATCTTAGGAATCAGCTTAAATAAGATAATGACTATATAAGATAATTGCCATGTTTTTTTTACCTGTAAAAAGTTAAAAACTTTTTAATCTACTCTCCGTTTTTACACTTATATCAGATGAACTGTTTTTTTTTCATTTCCAGTGCTGAGACTGAGTTTTAAATTTGCATTTGAATAGCATTTATAATTTCACTTTACTTGCAAATAACATTTTTTTTTTTTTTGGTTAGTAGGTTTATAAAACATTTATTTAACTTCTGCCATATAAAAAATGTGATATGGGATATCGTGAGGATTAAGACTTAGCCATAATACATAATTAATTGTATTCAATCTTATTTCTGTTTGCAACACAAGTAGTTTCTAGACCTCTTGGATTTCTGTGTGTATGCAGGAAAAGAGGTGGGATTTTGTGTCCTTTGAGTTGCTGATCAAAGTGTAAATTCCTAAGTCTCTTTTTGCCTTATGTGTTAACAATTATTGTAGGAAGCCAAACAGGCTGCTTTTAAGTGTTAGAGAACACAATAAAATCAGGGCCTGTTTGCCTGTATCCAAAGACTATGTGCTGCTTTAGTTGTATCATTCTGATAAGAGCCTCAGTTGTTACTTTGGTTGCTTTTGTCTTTATTTATATAACTTCGTTCTTTTCTTAGAGTCATTTGTTATTGAACTGCCCTTTACTAATAGTATATGGCAAAATAATTAGGTTTTTCATGAGGTACTTGAGATCTGCTACCTCACTAAAATATATAGGTGCTCTATTAAAATGTATTCATTTAGTAAGAGAAGATTTAATCATTAGATTTAGGGTTTTACTAGATCATTGTTTTCACTTAATTGCAGGTGCTAATCTTTATGTTGCTCTGGATGTATAAATGTAATTTTGCATGTAAAAAGGCCTCCAGGGGTACCTGGGTGGCTCAGTTGATTAAGTGTCCAACTCTTGATTTCGGTTCAGATCATGATCTTGCTGATGTTCCTGAGATCCAGCCCTGTGTTAGGCTCTGCGCTAATGTGGAGCCTGCTTGGGGGTCGCGCCCGCGTGCGCGCGCTCGCGCGCTCGCTCGCTCTCTCTCTCTCTCTCTCTCTCTCTCTCCCCCTCCCCGTCTCTAAGTTTAAAAAAAAAAAAAAAAAAGGTCTCCAAATCTTCACTCAGGAGAACAGAAGAGGAAGATAAGAGTAAATTTTCAGTTTGAGAAGTGTTCATGAATTTTCGTCATATTAGTCTAATGTGAATGACAATAACAGTGTTTGAGTTTTTAATATTAATGACTTTTCTTTTAGATTGGTTTTGCTTCTGAGATTGAAAGCATGAATGATCATTGAATTTTTGAATTGGGAATTTAATATGAATACAGTCCACATGTCTGTGTCAAAGATTCAGATATATACATATATATATATATATATATATATATATATATTTTTTATTAGAGGTTGAAGCATAATTTTGCAAAGGCTTAGCTATTGCAAGAGTTCTATGTTGGTTTCTTATCCTGTTCTATTTTATCTGCATTTACAAAGGAATTTGGAGAAATGGGAATGGATTAAAAGAAAGGTAATAATAAGTATTAGTTTGGAAACAAGGACACATGGAAAACACACAGCAATGGTTCTTAAACATTTTTATCTTAATTCCTTGATAGTTCACTCTGATGTATGTTATCCTCTGCACCATGTACTGAATCACAAAGGTCATTAATGCATTTTTATCAGAAAACTGTTGTACAGAATCAGAGTATGATTTGCTTTCCTTTGGGAAACTAGTGTAGGGCAGTAAATGTGACCTGCTCTCAACGTCAGTTCCCTGGGCTATACACATTATTTACATTGGAGCCCTCACCTTTCCTACCCATTTTTCTGGTAGAGACTGTTGAGGCCTGAAAAATTGATGATCCTTTCCCGGTCCTGATGACAGTTCTGAGAAAGCTGTAATACCTGGTAGTCAGTAGTTGTCCAGCAAGAGCTTTTAGGCGACTAACTCCAGCCCACAGTAGAATGTAGGTTTCAGGTATCATTCGGATAAATTTCTGTCCATTTTGGTAGTCTAAGAGTGGTTAATGTCCACTGTGAAGCTTCTCCAGGAGATCTGTAACATGGTCAACTAGAGAGTGTAAAGATAGATTCAACCATGGACTATTCCACTTAAAGATATTTGCTTGGAACATAGTTATCCAGAAAGATTTAATAATTGTCATGAGAGCCAAGTACTAGCAATGACAGTGATCATTAACTTGGAGGATGAACAGGTGGTGCATAGGCCTGACCAATTGACCAATTCATAGTCTGTCATTCCTGGTGAACAAAGGAAAAGGTGCAGGTAGATGCATTTAATAGACACTATGCATGTGTCACAAACTGTTCCTTTTACTTCTTTCCCTTTCATATTCACCCTGAATTTCTTAACTCCATGACTGTCCATGCCATGATGAGATTTCTTACTTAGTTTATTAACTGTCTCTAAGCCACATAGTTAATAAGTGGCAGAACCAGGAATTGAACCAGTACGTTCATGTCTCCAAGCTCTTTAGTATATCATGCTGATTCAAATTCAGTGTCTGATTGTCTGGAAATGGTTGTAATAGAGAGTTATGTATAATTGTGTAAAGTGTAAATGTATAACTGTAAGGACAATTAAAAATTGATACAGGCTACCAGGTACATTTGAAGTTATATTGCTATATTCTTCTCCATAAAGTTGTAGTTCTGAATAATCAGCTTGTGTTCTCATTAATGTTGATTTGCTATGATGCAAATTTTTGTCTTTATTTAACTTGCAACCTGCTTTATAGAGTTAGTGATTTATTGAATATCTTGGAAGCAAGTCCTTGACAGGCAGTATTTTAAGGTGAAATTGCTGGGTGAGGATTTTGTTAACCTGACATTTTGTGGTTTCGCCTCATAAAACTGGCAAAGGACTCTCAGCGTGGAATGTTAATGGGGTGAAGTAATGAATGCAGGCTGGGATATAAGCAACCAGACATAAGCAGTCCTATAGTTCATATTCCATGCTTCTTGGGGGAGGTCTTTGTAGACAGTAGCTTTACTAAAAGATAAAAGCAGTAGGATATCTTTTTAACTCAGCAGTTGATCAAACTCTTTTTCTGAAACTTAGAAGCCAAGCAATGGTATGAACATGGGAAAGTAATTAAAGTTATGCAAGTGCAATCTCTCATGAGAGTTTTCACTTTCTCAGGCTATTGACGTAAATAATTACTGAGTACCTATTTCCTCTAACCAAATACTAGCCTTTTTATTCCATTCAGCTTTTAAGTATTCCTGTTTTACTTGTGTTTCTCAAACTGTCAATATGATGACCGATTTAGTGTTAGTTGTGCAGATTTTAGACTGTTTTAAGTGGGCATTTTGGAGTAGTTACCTTGGGGCTGTTATTTCAGATTGCACTGTACTAGAATTGTTTTGTAAAAGTTAAAGTACCTCTTATCAAAACTTTTGATCACGTATGTAATATGTGATCAGATTACTTACAGTGAGTGTATACTTAAGTTTTTCATAAAGTGTCAGGTTAACAAAATCCTCACACGGGAATTTCAGCTTAAAATACTGCCTGTCATGGACTTGGTTCCAAAATAGTCAATAAATCACTAACTCTGTAAAGCAGGTTGCAAGTCATATAAAGGCAAAAATTTGCATCAGAGCACAATCTAGATTAATCAGAACACAAATGAGAAGCCAGAGGGTAGAGAGAAGGCAGCACACTCCAGATAGGATATGAGCAGGGCAGACCTCACTACCAACATGCTGTGGCATGCAGTGTTTATATGTTTTCTCTCCCTCTACTCTTAAAGACTACTAATTGACTCTCTATATTTAACATGTCTTGTGAATTCTACCTATGTTTTATAAGATGCTTGCTTATACACTTTATGAGTTCTACATACATTTCACAAGATATTAATTTGCTGTGTATGGTTAACATTTCTTATGAATTTTATCCATCTGTTTTTTAAATGTTCATTTATTTATTTTGAGAGAGTGTGTGTGTAGAAGGGGGACAGAGAGAGAGAGAGAGAGAGAGAGAGAGAGAGAGAGAGAGAGAGAGAAATCTCAAGCAGGCTCCATCCTGTCCACGCAGAGCCCAACAGGCTTGAGCTCACGAAGAGATCTTGACCTGAGCAGAAATCAAGAGTCAGAGGCTTAACTGACTGAGCCACGCAGGTGCCCCAAGGTTGGTTGGTTGGTTGGTTCTTTCTTTCTTTCTTTCTTTCTTTCTTTCTTTCTTCTTTTTTTGATTTATAGAATATTCTCAACCAGTACATAAAATGCACCTTGTAGAAATTGTGCTTCAGTCAAGGTTTAATGAGAGAAGCAGAGAAGCACTGGGAAATGTATAAGTATTTATTAAAAAAGATTTCTCCATACTCAGCTGTGGGAGCTGTTTAAACCGTGTAAGTTGTTCCATCTCTGTTTGTGCTGTTCCCTGAAATCAGCAAGGCAGAAAGTCAAGAAGGGAAGACAGACATGAAGTAAGGGAAAGCAAAGACAAATCAGAACCTGTGAGCATTGGTGGAACTTGGTCCCTTACTATTTCCAACTTTGATGATAGAGGTATCGGGTGAGACAATATGGTATCCTTTATCACATAGCTAACAGTGAACAGTGCTCCTAGCCCAGGAGTCAGATGAGTTAAAGGAGGACGTTGTGCCAAGGCTGGAGTTGCTGTGGGACTGGCTGCTACCTGGGCCAACTAAGCAACCAGCAGATAAACTGAAACATCCGTGAGAAGCAATATTACCTATTGTCATGCTGGCATTTTGAGTGGGAAAACAATATGGCCGCTACTTCACTTCTACCTTCCAAGTCTTGCTGAAAACATCTTGGTAGTTAGTACAGGCAAACTTTGAGCTATCTACAGAACAGAATTATAAGAGGTATACTTCTGGTTTGTAGTCAGGTTGACATTTTTAGATATTCCATTATGTTATATTTGAGATTAAATTTTTCTAAATTGATTCAGCTCTTTTATAAGTAACAACAAGTAATTACTGAGCACTTACTATGTGCCAAACACCATCCCTGTGCATATAATAGATTACTTAAATGTCAAACTATCTCATGAGGTATATTTATTCTTCTCTCTCTCTCTTTTTTTTTTTTTTTTTTTTAACGTTTATTTTTGAGACAGGGAGAGACAGCATGAATGGGGGAGGGTCAGAGAGAGAGAGGGAGACACAGAATCTGAAACAGGCTCCAGGCTCTGAGCCATCAGCCCAGAGCCTGACGCGGGGCTCGAACTCACGGACCGTGAGATCGTGACCTGGCTGAAGTCGGACGCTTAACCGACTGCGCCACCCAGGCGCCCCTTCTCTCTCTTTTTTTTAAAATAGGTGAGAAAACCACGGCACAGAGAGGCTAAGTAACTTACCTGAGGTAGAGGTATAGCTAGTCAGTTATGGATAAAAGAATTCAATCTCAAAGTTGTAGCAGTATTGCTTTTAACCAGATACAAACAGCAAACAAAGGAGGGTCACAGCAATGGGGATGGGTTGGTACAGCTTTCCACCAAGAAAACCAAGTAGTAATTTCTTGGTAATGGAGGGCTTTTGGGGAATGGAAAGGTCCAAAATAAACAACCTTAGTGGAATGGCCCTGATAGGCAGTAGATTACTGCAAATACTTTAATACCATTGCTGTTTTAATTAATAGGTGATGTTGCTCCTCAGCTTAGACTTACTGTGCTTATTTTGTCACTTAGAGTTCTCTTTGGCTTATTCTGTGTATGCCTAGGAGTGTAAATACCCTCCTTTGAGAATTCCTACTCAGGATGGTTTCTAAGATTCCAATTAGTTTGGCTGTTCTTAGATTATAGGACTTTTCTTCTTGTGAAGTATGATCTTAACAGTTTTTACATGAAACATATTGAGTGAAATTTTAATTCTGTTGGCATTTTTTTGAGAGGTCTAGACCCTGTATTTTAGTTAAACTTCATCCACTTCAATAAATATTACTTAAGCAGCTACTGTGATTAGAATCTACACTATTTCCCAGCATGTTTTAGTAAAACGAATGACTAATTTTGAAGATACATTTTTTTATTTTTAATTTTATTTTTTTAATTCACAACCAAATTAGTTAGCATATAGTACAACAATGAGTTCAGGAGTAGATTCCTTAGTGCCCCTTACCCATTTAGCCCATTCCCCCTCCCACAAGCCCTCCAGTAACCCACTGTTTGTTCTCCATATTTAAGAGTCTCTTATGTTTTGTCCCCCTCCCTGTTTTTATATTATTTGCTTCCCTTCCCTTCTGTTTATCTGTTCTGTGTCTTAAAGTCCTCATATGAGTGAAGTCATATGATTTTTGTCTTTCTCTGACTAATTTCACTTAGCTTAATACCCTCCAGTTCCATCCACGTAGTTGCAAATGGCAAGATTTCATTCTTTTTGATTGCCGAATAATAGTCCATTATACACACACACACACCCCGCATCTTCTTTATCCATTCATCCATCGATGGACATTTGGGCTCTTTCCGCACTTTGGCTGTTGTTGATAGTGCTGCTATAAACATTGGGGTGCATGCGTCCCTTCGAAACAGCACACCTGTATCCCTTGAATAAATACCTAGTAGTACAATTGCTGGGTCCTAGGGTAGTTTTGCTTTTAATTTTTTGAGGAACCTCCATACTATTTTCCAGAATCGCTGCACCAGCTTGCAAAGGAGTGTTTGATCTATATATGTTGTTTGACAAAATCGTCATTGGAAATGCTGATCAAAGTTTTTCATCTACGTTTTTTGCCCTGACGTCAGTATTTGTTGTTAGTGGTTCAAGGAAATCCATGTACTTCAAGAGGGGAAAAACTTGTTAGTTCTTAGTTATAAATAAAATTTATCTTTTTGCAGCATTACTGCCAATTTCAGTTCTGAAGCAACTTACTCCTTCTGAGCCATCAGCTGCATTGGATTCCATTAAACGTAACCACTAAGCATTCCCAGTGATCTTTACCTTCCTATTCCGTGCTGTTGACAGCATTCTTTCTGGGATTTCACTAGATGATGTCTTTCTTATCATCTTGACAGATTCTAAAAGCAGACTACAGCATAGAAATTCTAACAGTAAGTATTTACTGGTTACTCTAGGTTATTTCAGTATTCTTTTAGAGCAAAATAAGTTTTTGATGGTGGCTTTGTTGACATTTTGGACCAGATAATTCTTGGTCATGGGGGCAGTTTTGTGCATTTCAGGATGTGTTGCAGCATCTTTAATCTCTATCCACTAGGTACCGGTAGTAGCTTCCAAGTTGTTAAAACCAATGGTGTGCCAAGAAACCAGCAGCTGTTTGAGAACCACATCTTTAACATGCATGTTTTATTCTGTGATGTATATGTTGACCAATAGAGATGCTATTTAGAAGTGTTTGCTTGGGTTTTAGAAAAGAGCTTAAAATATGGGTATATTTGGAGTAGTTATCTTGGGGCTGTTATTTCAGAGTGTGCTGTACTAGAATTGTTTTATATAAGTTAAAATACTTATCAAAACTTTTTGATCATGTGTATAATACTAAACAATAACAGTATTGTCCTAATTGTCGTATTATTTTTGCCATTCATAGAAAATATGAAGTCCTAGTTAGAGGCCAGTGATGGAGTTTGTTTCTGTGTAATCAACTTTCTTATTTGAAGGGTGGGACTTTGGAAGAGAATGGCAAATTTGGGAAGATAATCAAGTACTGAGTAAACAGGGTGAAAGAATAGGATTGTTCTTTCTGAACTTCACTTAAGATAGTTGGTTCTTACCCTGGACTCAGGCTCCTGCATTATTCCTCCCCTATGGTCTTCTCTTCTTTCTTCCCTTACTCCCACCCTCAGTCTGAATTAATTGTATCTCCTGAACATTTCCTCCATTTTTTAATATCCAGGTGTTTGTCACACATATTTTCATTCGTGATTGTCTCCTACCTTCCACATTGTGGGAAAATGGAATGCTGGGTTAAAAAGTGAAGGAGTTAGAAGGAAATCATAGTGGTAGGAGAAGTGATACTCAGAAGTTAATTGATCTTGTCATTGTCTACAAACAGAATTGAAACCATCAATATCTTTTTTTTAAGCTACCATGATAATTGTTTTAAGTATCTAAAAGCCATTAGTTAAAAATTTATTCTTTGTTTTGTCCTTGTCTTAAAGAAATTTTGGACTAGTTTAGTTCTGTATTGACTTATGGTATTAGGTGCTGTTCAGTCTTGAAGAAAAGCCATATTATTTTTGGTAAAGAATGTTCTTTCACTTTTCAGCTTTCATTCACATGTATATTAAAGTGCTCTCCTTCAGATTCCTTACTCATAGATAATTTTATTGCATATCCATTGAACTTCCTTTAATTTTTTTAATATCTTTTTCAGAATAAGGATAGATGGTTCTACTAAACTCTTATCTAGTTAATCACAGAGGATAAGACCTATAGAAGAAAAACGTGTGAAGACTGCTGAAAATTTACTTAACTGTTTTTGTTATGAATTGGTCCTGTTAAGTTCTTACTTCAGGGATCAGCTTTGTTAATTTTAAGCAGTGTGTCTTATCATTGCATTACAAGCTAGTCATTTACTACATTAGCTCCCACAGTGAGTAGTAAATGATAATAGAACTGTCAGACTATGTAGCAACATTATTTACAGCCTAATTCCAGCATCTTGCATTTTACAGCTGTAGGGCAGATACGACTCCTCTATGAAGAACTTCTCTGTTTTAATAGACTTATGTTCTCATTAGCACACATGACACTAGGAGTTATATTGAAGTAAACTTTTAAATCTGAGTTGCTGAAAAGTGATACTTTTATCAGCAAATTAAGAATGATTTTAATTTGAAGAGTTGATTATATTAACATAAAACATCTGGGTTATATTTGTGCAGTTTTGTACAAATTAACACAATAAAGTTCTTTATACATTTTGACTTTAGTGGTGTTTGGTGTAGATGAAATTGTAAAATTCAAGGCTGGATGTGAAATTTGAAAGCTGCTACAGAAAAACTTTATTTAAAGTATTGTTTGTGTTTGTGAGGCAGAAGAATACATTGAGTGATCTTATAGTTTATAGGTAGTGGACAGAAGAAATTTTCATTTTTTTGAGCTCACCATTGTAACTATAGAAGGATAACTCAGTAATTTAAGGGAAATGAATAATTAACAATACATTTAGTTTAAATTTCACTTTGTTCTAGAATCTCTAGATTCTATATCTATATCTATATCTATGTAGATATATCTATATAGATATATATCTAGATATAGATATAGATATATATCTATATATACTCTCTAGTTCCATCCACATAGTTGCAAATGGCAAGATTTCCTTCGTTTTGATTGCTGAGTAATACTTCATTGTGTGTGTGTGTGCGTGTGTGCGTGTGTGTGTGTGTGTGTGTGTGTGTGTGTATACACACATCTTCTTTATCCATTCATCCATTGATGGACATTTGGGCTCTTTCCGTACTTTGGCTATTGTCGATAGTGCTGCTATAAACATTGGGGTACATGTGTCCCTTCGAAACAGCATACCTGTATTTCTTGGATAAATACCTAGTAGTGCAATTGCTATAGAGATATATCTATCTATGTAGATATAGATCTATATCTATATATTTTGTTAATTTAAAATAATTTTTTTACGGCAAAAAAAGTTAACATGCTAAAGAGTCTAGGTGAGATCTTTGTTAAGTCATCTTAGAAGAAAGTATGAAATAAGTCATAAAATTTCTCTTGTGCTCTATAATTATGTTATTAAAAAGCAAAATTAGAGTATCTTCTTTTTTCCCAAATCTTTGCTAACATCTTCATTTATGTATTTCTTAGTATATTTTTGCCTCTTTGGGGGAAGGCTAAACAAAACAATGATCAATTAACAATATCAATTAAGTATTTGAAACCTAATTACAAAATCATCTTTTCAGAAGTTTGGGCATCATTGTTGTATCATTTTGACAACCCCAGCAACATGATTAGAAAAGAGGTTTGTTTCTTATCTGTTGTAGAAAATGTTTAATTTAATCGGTTCTCAACAGTATAGATAAATCAAGTGGCAAAAATTTGTTCCATGTAATAACCTGATGTGTGAAACTATGCCAATTAAACTTATTGAAAGGCTCATTGGATCATTTAAATAATAGCTTGTGCCTTATCTATTTTCTGTTATTTGGCATTTGGTTCTTAGAGGAATGACTGGATTTTATATCCAAGATGATTGGATTAAAATATTATTTTTAACAAGTCTTAAGTATTTGCATGGAAAGAGAAAAATTAGGAATCAGTAAGGCTAAGATTTACAGTTACCATATTATCTTTTCATTAAGTGGCCATCTTATGCAAGTAAGGGATCAGGTAACTTTTTCTTCCCCAGTCAGTTCAAGTGTTTTAGGACAAATTAAATTTCTTTGATATATTCTGAGGAGTTCATTCGGCAAATTCTTTGTCCCAAGGGGTTCAGTGTGGAAAGGATGTTTACAAGCACAAAATGAATGTTACACTTACCCTATATCCTTAATTTCAGTACTTTATGTACATTGACTTAGGTTATCCTTCAAAATACCCTTAAATGCAAAGCATGGGATTCAAGATAAAATATTTAGATTAAAATGTTTTATTCATTCCTTTCCATATTTCCCATAATGAAGGTTCTTCTGTAAATTTCCTATGAGCTGTAAATTTCCTGAGCTGTCAGCACAGAGCCCAATGAGGGGCTCAAACCCACACACTGTGAGATCATGACCTGTGCCAAAGTGAGATGCTTAACCAACTGAGCCACCCAGGCACCCTTATGGTCTTACATCTTTAAATTATTGCTTTCTTAGGGAGAGACATAAAATTAATGCCTAGAGATTCTGTTTTTTGGAGAAAGATGTGCAAATAAATAGAGGGTATATTTGTGTGTGTGTGTGTGTGTGTTTTAAATTTACTTTTCTAACTTAAGACTTTTATTTAGGGATAATTGTAGATTCACATGCAGTTCTAAGAAATACTAAAGGGATCATATATACTACCCATTTTCTCCCAATTATAACATCTTGCAAAACTATAATACAATATCCCAATCAGGATATTGGCAATTCACTAATCTTATTTATTTCTTTTTATTTATATTCCTGTGTGTGTGCATGCATTCTATGTAATTTTATCACATGTTTAGATCTATGTATCTACTATCACAGTCAAAATACAGAACAGTTCCGTTACCAAGATTCCTTCTTTTACTGTTTTATAAATCACACCTACTTCTCTCCTTGCTTTCTCCTTCAGCCCACTCCAGCCCCATGTCTTAACCACTGACAACCACTTACCCACTGTCCATTTCTATAATTTCGTTAAAAAAATGTTACATAAATGGAGTCATGTATGTAGTGTGTAACCTTTTTGGCTCTTTTCATTCAGCATAAGTCTCTGGAGATAAATATTTCTCATCGTGTAGCCTTTTGCTCAACATAATATTTTTGAAATTGTGCATGATTTGTGTGTCAGTAGTTGTATTATTTTTTGTTAGATAGTATTCCAGTATATGGCTCTGATAGTTTTTCCATTCTGTTGTATTTTTTTTAAGTTTTTAATGTTTATTTTTTAGAGAGAGAGACAGAGTGTGAGTGGGGGAGGGCCAGAGAGAGAGGGAGTCACAGAATCTGAAGCAGGCTCCAGGCTCCAAGTTGTCATTACAGAGCCCGATGCGGGGCTTGAACCCACAAACCTCAGCTGAAGTTAGACACTTAACAGACTGAGCCACCCAGGTGCCCCTCCATTCTATTGTTGATGGACATTTGGGTTGTTTCCAGTTTAGGGTTATTGGGAGCTGTAAAATTCTTTACAAGTCTTTTGTGGACATATATTTTCATTTCTATTGCATATATATTTAGGAATGGAATCACTAATATAGGATACGTATATGTTTATAACAGAATGCTAAACTTTTTACCCAAGTGGTTGTGTGATTTAAAATACCCACCTGTGAGAGTTACAGTTCTGTCCATGTCCTTGTCCTTGTCAATGTCAATATTTGGTGTAACCATTTTGATTGTATCTTTTCTAAGCATGAAAAGATATCCCATGCTGATATTAATTTGTTTTTATCTGATGACTAATAATCTTTTCATTTGCTTTTTGGTACTTCATACCTTCTTTTGTGAAGTGTATTTTCAAGTCTTTTGGTTGTTTTATATTGGTACTTTGTCTTACTGAGTTGGTAGGGTTCCATAAAGAACCTATATTCTGAATATAGGTCAGGTATATGTGTGGAGGATTTTTTTTTGTTCCTATTCTGGTTTTGTTTTTATTTTGAAAACAAACAGTGTCTTATAAGGAGCAAAATTTAAAAATCTTGCTGAAGTCACATGTATCAATTTTTCTATGATTAGTGCTTATATTTCAGATTTTTATAGAAATCTTACATAATCTTATATAATTTTTTTCTAAAAACTTTATAGTTTAGCATTATTTGTAGGGTGATACATCTTAAATAATTTTTTTGTGAATAGTGTTTGGTTGGGATTAAGGTTTTCAATATTCTTTTTTGCCCTTTTGTTTATTCAGTTGTTAAGCACTGTCTGTTGAAAAGTCTTTCTTTTCCTCATCGAATTGCATTGGCACTTTGTCAAAACTCAATTGATGGCATATTTATGGGTCTGTTTCTGGAATGTCTGTTGTTTCATTAATGTGTATTTATTCATGTGTATGCCAGTGTCCATGGTCTTACTTGCTGTGTCCTAAATCTTGCCATCAGGTAGTGTGAGTCCTCTAACTTTATCGTTTTTAAAGATTATTTAAGTTTTTTGTTTGCCATGTAAATTTTAGAATCAACTTGTCAATTTCTATTTAAACTCCTGTTAGAATTTTGATTGGGATTTCCTTGAATTTGTGTTTAAGCTTGGGGGAAAACTGACATCTTAACAATATTGAGTCTTTGAAATCCTGAACATGGTAAATGTCTCCATTTATTTCGGTCTGCTTTAGTTTTTCTCAGTAAGTTATTTACTTAGTTCTTGCCTACTGCATTTTATTTTCTTCTTTTCTTAATCATTCATCTCATCTGTTAGAGCACCTATAGAATATTTTTCTGCTAGGATATATTTATGTTTCTTTTTTTTAAAACAATTGTTTATTTTTGTGTGTGTGTGAGAGAGAGAGAGAGAGAGAGAGAGGGAGGGACAGAGAAAGGGGAACAGAGGAGCCAAAGTGGGCTGTTAACAGCAGAGGGCCGGATGTGGGGTTGAACTCATGAACCACAAGATCATGACCTAAGCCGAAGTCAGTCACTTAACAGCTTAACTGATTGAGCCACTCAGGGGCCCCTATGTTTGAAATTTATATAATTATAATTAGTGAGAAAAAGAGTTACAATAATCAATAGTTTTGAAGAATCTGATTATGTATTAAGGATTACCTATTTTATGCACTTTATATTTAAGCTTTTGATTTTCCTTTGAGTGAGTTCACTTTCAGAGCTAGTTAATGAAAATAGTAATATACCAAATTATTTTGATACATTATGATGTATGTAGTATCTCATTGAAACATTATTTTGAAATCCAGTGTCTCATGGTAGTGACTTTGGAAACCTTTATATGTTGCAGAATTCATTTGCTTCTGAAGCACAGGCATTAAACATCACTTTGTAATAATTGAGGGAGATTGTTACCATGACATTTTAATACTTGTGATTAATAATGAGAATGAAAGGAAGGGATATTATCCTACTCTGTCTGTGCTAGCTCAATGGTTATTCCTTTTTTCTCTCCTTTCTTTTTCTTTTTCTTTTATTGTTTTAAGATTTTATTTTTAAGTAATCTCCATACCCAACGTGGGCCTTGAAGTTACAACCCCGAGATCAAGAGTCACATGCTCTACCAAATGAGCCAGCCAGGTGCCCTTTATTATTTTGAAACAGACATAAAAATAGAGAATAATGTAATGAATATCTCAGCTTTAAAAAAAAAAAATCATTACAAATATATTTTGAGACTCCATTTTTTTCTTCCCTAGTCCTGTCCTTCTCTCTCTTTACCATGTTAGCATTAGCCGCTGTTCTGAAGTTAGCAGTCATTATTCCTGTGCCTGTGCCTGTCTTTATGCTTTTAGTATATATGTATGTATGATTTAAAAATTATTGAAGTTTCATATTGTTTTCAATGTCTTGATTTCTTTGCTATTTTTACTTTTTCTATTCGATATTAAGTTTTTATTCTTAGAACTCTTGGTCATTTTTGTAGTAATCTCTTTTGTGAACAAACTGCAGTTTACTCTCTCCCATGGTTCTCATATCTGATCATAACCATCTGATGCCATGTTTCTTATACTAGCGGACAGTTGTCAGGGATAGGACAAACTCCTGAGTGACAATACTCCTGAGTGACAACATTGCACAGAGTTAACCTTGCTCTTTTTGATGGATAGCACCAATAAGCAGATTGTTAGAGGTGTTGTCCAGGTATCCCCAGAACTTGAACCAGGTGTCAGCAGTCAGGATATGGTCAGTAGCATACTCTCCTTCGACTTTGCTTTTTAAATATTTATTTATTTTTGAGAGAGAGAGAGAGAGAGAGAGAGCGAGAGAGAGAGAGAGAGAGAGAGCGCGAGCAGAGAGTTGCAGAGAGAGAAGGGGACAGAGAATCCCAAATAGGCTCTGCTGTCAGCACAGAGCCTGATGCGGGGCTTGAACTCATGAACTGTGAGATCATGACCTGAGCTGAAATCAAAAGTCGGACACTTAACTGACTGAGCCACCCAGGTGCCCCTCTCCTTTGACTTTTATAGGGATCTGTAGGTTGTTTAGGTCTTTGTCATCTCACTTGTCAAAAGGCTTCAGAAGCTACAGGTGCTGGCTGGTGGAGCTCTCATCTACCCCTCCTCCAGCGACCCCCCTCCCCCCATCCCCATCCCCCTGCTATTCCTGGGGACAGGGACTGGATGTATTGTACCTGGGGGTTGATCTCTACTTAGTGAAGCTCATATGCATCTGGAGCCTCCATCTTGAAGTTCCTGCCATTCTTGCCTGTCAGGAAGTCAGTCTCTGAGTTGACCTAGAGGGTGCCAGGAATAGCCAGGGTTGTGATATTCTTTGGCGATGCAATGAAAGTATGGATCTTAGGATTCACATTGTTTTGGCCAGTGAAGTTTCTGTTGTAGGAGGTTGTAATTGTGATTTTTCTCATGTTGATGCCCTTTTTGTTCTACTGGTCAATGGCACATTGGCTAGGGAATTCCACCCACATCCTGTAGGATCTGTGCATAACTATTCCACTTAGTGATGTAGGTCGGCTTGGATATCAGTGCAGTGATTAAGCGAGATGTACTCTTGAACCTGTGAGCCAGCACTGGCCGAGATGGCTTGGCCTCATCTACTGAACACTTCATTTCCTTGTACTTGAGTTGGTGCAGCTGCCAATCAGACCCACTGGGTGTGCAGAGGATATTCTTCCTTCTCTGCCACAGTAGCTCCTGCCACAGAGTGGGCCAGATCAGGGTAAAGGGTGAATTGGTGTACTGCTTCAGCTTGTTGAGGTTAATTTTAGTCAGTTGGTTATAATGACAGCCAGGGTCAGGTGCCAAGAGTACTTGGATTTTATATGTAAGACTGACCATGTCTCCTTGCCCTGCCTAATTCAGGTATTTCTTAATTTTATGCTTGTAAGAGAACACTGAGGGCCCCAATTTGTGCCCATTTTCAGATTGTCATCATGTCAGGATAGGAGATGGAGTCTACACCAGACCTATGCCACTGCACTATTGTACCTGTGCCACCTTTCACTGCAAGAGTGCTTCCGTTTTAGGATCACATCTGTGGGTGAGGTCTAGCTGGAGATCATCTTGATAAACTTCACACCAGTCATTTGGGGGAACATCAACTTCCAGGGAGTCCCAAACTTGCCATTCACAGTTTCAAATTCCCAGTGCCGATACAGATGTTCCACAGGCCACCTCTATTGGGAGTGTGGGAATAAATGCCAATCAGAAGAATCCAGGGTGTGCATAGTTCTCCAAGATGATGTGGTGAATGATTCCAGATCCAGGCCTCCTGAAGCCCATGCTATTCTTGGAACCCTGTAGTTGCCAGAAATTTATACATTTCCTGTCTTTGGTGTGGTATTGAGAAGATTGAAAAAAAGGTCTGAAAAAAAAAAACAAAGATATTTTCTCCCGACTCAATTTTTAAGCCCTGAATAACTCATGAAGACAGAACCAAGCTCTTGATACATTTTCTTCAACACAGTTAATAGACATTGCATTTACATCAGTTAGGCGAATGCTAGAGGAAAGAATATGGATGGAAAATATCTATCCAGTGTTGGTGCCGGGCACCCAGCTTTCACCTACATTACCCTGTGGACATCATTTCCTGAAGCACTTGAAAAGCGGGTGCACGTGCTTCGTGGAAGCCTTGCTCTGTGACGAGTGCTACTCCATGTACACACACTATCGTCAGCCCCAGACATGGAACTTGTTGTGCCAAAGCATCAAGATATCTGGCTGGATTTGGAGCCAAATTCTCCTGCTACCACCTCTTCCTCAGCATCCAGGTCAGTGGCTGCCAGGACTTTCTGTAAGAGCTGGTGCTGCTCCTTTCTTGTAGAAGATGCCAACTCTTCGTTCTCCATGCCAGCAAACTTAGTGATCACCTTAAAGCTATAACCCTGATCTACCAAGAACCTTTGCCACTTGGTTGAGTAAGCCATTTCATGTGTGTTTTGGGACACCAATGAGTAGAGGAAGGCATTGTACTTCTCTGCAACCATCCCTTTTGTGGCTTGGAGCACTTGCTCCAGCTTCTGGGTCTCCTGTCACCAGGAGCCATCATGAGATGAGATGTGAAGGAGAACATTTGCTTCTGGTAGATCAAATGATGTGTAGCCTGTTGATTTGGGGGTTATGCTTGAAGTTCTGGAGTCTGTATCCCTCTTTCCCAGGGATAGGACCCTGAGCCAGGTCTTGATCAAGTAGTCATAGTGGATGGTGGAATGGCATGGCCACTTTGGGCACCCAATGCTGATGAACTGTGCCATGACATCCTGCATGGCTCTGTAATTGGGCCACAGCTACAGATGTATCTTAGCCTACTCCATCTCCTGATTGGCTACAGTCACCCAGGTTATTATACCCAATCTTTTAAAGAGGATCAGGGACTAATTCACTTACTTGTGAACAATGTTCTTCTATAGTAGGTCAGTGTGGATGTACTCTTACTGTCTCATCTTGGCCCATTGGCACAATAGTGCTGCTATGTGGCATTGCTGCACACCAAGGATTTCTGCAGCTGGGTCACTAATAGGCTGGAAGGTATCGTTTTGTAGACAAGAGTAGGTTGCGTTCTACAAACACTTTTATTTTACTTAAAATTTTTTTTTAAGTTTGTTTTTGAGACAGAGAGTGAGAGCAAAGGGGAGGAGGGGCAGAGAGAAAGGGAGAGAGGTAATACCAAGCAGGCTGTATGCTGTCAGTGCAGAACCTGATGCAGGGCTCAGTCTCACAGATCATAAGATCATGACCCGAGCTGAAACAAGAGTCGGACGCTCAACTGACTGAGCCAGCCACCAAAGTACCCTTTAAATACTTTATTTTAAAAAATAAGTTTTCAAGTTCCATGAAAATCTGTATTTGAGTCTTATTACTTTTTTATGTTTAATCTCTTCACCCAGCATGGGGCTCAAACTCACAACACTTAACTGACTATGCCAGCCAGGGGCCTCTGTATTTATATCTTAATTAAAACTTGATTAAACTTACCTGTATTTTATCTTGTGTATATGTTTGTGTGTGTTTGGGTGTGTCTTTTATCATACCCTATACATACAATTTTAATATTTTTTATTTCTTATTTTTTAATTTATTGGCTAGGACTTTTACCGCTAAAAGTGGCAATTGTCAGCTCCTTCTGTTTCTTGATGATAAAAGTCCTAATGTTACCCCATTGAGTGTGATATTTTATTACATTAAGTATGGTGTGATGGTAAGTATATATATGGTAGATACCTTAATCAGGTTGAGGAAGTTTCATTATTAAACTATACATGCAGTCCTGCAACAAACCCATCTTAGTCATGATTTATTTTTATGTAACTAAACGATCATGGAATAGTGTGTGTCAACATTTGTGAGAGATAGTTAAAGCAGTGCTTGAAAAGTAATTTATACCTTTATGTAAGTCATAATATATATTACATATATTATGTAAGTCATCATGAAGAATGCAAATCATATATATATATATTTTTTCCCCCCTTGTATTTTCCTTAGTCAACTTGCTGTGTAATTTTTTTTCTTGGTTTGGTGTCAGGGTTTGCTAGCCCTATATAATACATTGGTAAAACGTTTTTTTTTTTTTTTTTTTTTTAATTCTCTGAAAGAGTTTGTAAAAGATTAGAAAGATCTTTAAAAGTTTTATGGAATTTTTCTCAGAACTATTTGGTCCTGTCCCTTCCTACATATTTCTTCCCACCCTCCTTTCTCCTCTTCCTCCTTTATTTAAAAAAATCTTTTGTTTTCTTTGTGCTTTTTCTTTCCACCACTGCAGCCTCATCTTCCTCACTCCCTCTCCCCACCTCTTTTAATATTTTTAAACTACTGTTTCAATTCCTCTGATAGGTGTAGGATATTCATATTTCCTGTTGACTTAGTTTTGACGATTTTATTTTTTCTAGGATGCTATATTGAGAGCTTGCCTTACTCATTATTTCAAACTTGAATAATAGTTTATCTGGGTATAAAATTCTGCTTTGATTGTTATTTCCTTTTTTTGAGAAGTCTGCTGTTTGTCATTTCGTTTTAGGTAATATGTCTATTCCCTCTACTTGATTTTATATCTTTTTGTTTACAGTTATTTTATGTAGTTTAACCCTTATTTACTCAGTTGTGGTTTTCATTTCATTTATCCTACTTGGGAATCATTTTGCTCTCTGAAAATGAGAATTTGTGTCTTTTCATCAATTCTCAGAAAATTTCAACTGTTGTGTCCTCAGGTATTGTTCTCCACTTTTCTCTTCTTCTGAAACTCTGATAAAACATATGTTGGATACTATCATTCCATTATTCTTGTATCTGTATCCCTCTTTCATATTTTAATCTTTCTCTTTTTGTGTTACATTTTGAGTGATTTCTTCAGGTTCACTAATTCTTGTATAATTTGATGTTTAACCTATCTACTGTGTTTATAATTTCATTGAATATATTTTAAAATTCATTTTGAACCTCTTTAAGCACTCTATTCTTTTTTTTTATTGTATTTAGTCTTAAGTTTTATATTCCACCTTTTAGTTATCTAATTCAAACATTCTGTTATAATCTACAATTAATAATGTGGTTATTTAAAGTTTTGTCAGATCTGTTTCTGCTGTTGTATTCTTTTCATAGATCATGATGGCCTATTTCCTCATATTTTTACAAGTTTGAATTATTAGCACACGTTGGACAGTACATTATCTAAATTAGTTTTTTTAGTCTATGGATATGTTTAACAATTATTCTTTTTGTTCTTTTATACCAGGTGCTGAATTTTTCTAAATCTACTCCTTTTTATTGTCTTTGTCCTTTTCTGATAATGCAAATAATGTAAAATTGATCTGCCGATTCACTGGGTTTTAAAAAAAACTGTCAGATCTTATTTTGTAGTCTGTGTTTACTAATTATGTTGAAGTCCTTTTGTAACATACTTAATTTATAGGAATTTTCTTCTAATTCCTTTTTATCATTTAAAAAAAATTAGACATACTAAAAAGTGTAACAATTTATTTTACAAGAACACCCATAGCAAACATGACAAAGCAGAGGTTTAGAAAGGAATTGCATTCTGGAGTTTGCTTTTCTTCATTGGGAATCCTGAGACCACCATATGAACAGTTTTGAGCTAGAATATGAGAAACCATGGTGATGAGAGCTGAGATGCCCTACCCCATAAGCAGTCAGTATCCAGCTTGCCTGGCACCTGACTACACACATCACAGTCAGCCTCAGCTGAGATCAACCAGGGCTAACAGAAAGACTTTCCATGTGGGGATCCCTGAAATGGGTGATCTAACAAGCTAAGTAAATGATAGTTGTTTGAAGCCTTTGAATTTTGGAACGGTGTGTTACATAGCAAAAACGAGCTGTTAAAGGTATCATGATATATGTATTCTTTCTCCACCTTTATTTTCTTATTCAGCTTATGCTACATACCTCATAGCTATTTAACTGTGGTTCATTCATTTTCTTTCTTTATATTATTCCATTATATGACTGTACTGCAGTGTTTTTATTTTTTTCTTAGTAATTATTTAAATTAACATTTTTAAAAATTATGAATAATCCTTTCACGAGCATTGTTGTACATGTCTCCTTATACACGTGTGCAAGAATTTCAGTGTTTTAAGTTTCAGATCTAAGTTTAAAAAAATTAAAAGTTAGGGGGTACCTGGGTGGCTCATTGGGTTAAGTGTCTGACTCGGCTTAGGTCATGATCTCACGGTTGGTGAGGTAAAGCCCCACAATTAGCTCTGTGCTGACAGCTCAGAGCCTGGAACCTGCTTTAGATTCTGTGTCTCCCTCTCTCTCTGCCTTTCCCCAGTTCAGGCGCTCTCTCCCTTGCCCCCTCTTTCTTTCAAAGAATAAATAAACATTAAAAAATTATAAGTTAGGAGGTATTGTTCAGACCATGATATAACTTGCCCTGTTCATTTCAGCAAGTTTGGATTTACTGAACTGGTACTATTAATTATACCAGACAGTCTTCATTTTATTGTTATAATCTGCTTGTCTAGGGTGAAACTTGAACTCTGCTGAGGTGCATGTCATAAGATTTCTTTTTTTTTGTTACTAAGATTAATCTTATGGCCTTATGTGGGTTTTTTTGGGTTTATTGGATATAATTAATAAATAAACAACCTTATGTTTTTTTAGTTGCTAACAAAATAAAATTTTTAGCCCATATTTAGCACACCACAATTCTGATCATAGATGAAATCAAGATTGCTAAGTAGAAGGATGATGAAAATAAACTTTTTCAGATGACATGCAAAAGTTATTTGTTTTACCTCTGCAATGCTTAAACACCATGGACATAAATTAGATGATGCTATTTCCCCATGGAACCATTTAAAACAACCCTCTATTCTGAAAGTCAGATAAGGTGATTTTGATCAGAGAACTAGTCTTTGCATTAACATTTTAATAATTGATGTAAAGAATGGCCGTATTATTTTATCTTCATGAAATACGAAAGTACAATCATCGTGATCCATTACTTAGAGCAAGGAAGCTATTAAAAAATGACTTTATTTTTCAGTTTCTCATAGACCATTTTGTTTTTAAGTATAAATTATTTGTACTTCTTCCACAGTTTTAATGGCAGCACATTAATACGTACTTTAAATATTTTGAAATATAAAATTAAACTTGAGTGCTTTTTTCATAACATGAAAACATTCTGCCAAGTGCCATCTTTCAATGTTATTTTGAGAAAATTTGCAACTCTCAGATGTTCGCCAGTTTTTCATACTTAAAATAGATTATTTTCTGTCTCATGAAAATAGTTTATTTCTAAGGAATGTGGGACACTTTTCATATTTAAAAATACCATGCTTTTTCTTCCTCTTTCTATTTACATTGATAATTGCTTATTGGGGGTGCAACTCAGTATCTGTTGCAAATGTATCTTACAGAGAATCTAGAATCAATAATAGAGAAAATCCAGAACAATATGTATTATACGATCAGAATTGTAGATAAAATACAGAATCCCTCATTAAAGTCTCCCAAGAATATACAACAGGATATTAACATTTGTTATTTCTGGTAACTAGGGGTTTTGAGTTCTTTCTTATATTCTCTATATTGTTTTAATATATTGTAGTATGCATGTATTTTTTTATACTGCTTGTGTTTCACAAATTTTGTTGAAGTGATAAAGACACAAAAATATCTGCTACTTGTAGAACGTATAAGTGGCAAGGACAAGTAATCACACAGATAAATATAAAATTGAAATTGCAATAGTATCATAGAGGAAAGAATCATAATATTAGGAGAGATTATACAGTAGAAAGACTTGACCTGGTTTGGAAAATTGGGGTAAGCTTTCTTGAAGAAGTGAGGTAATAAGTGTAGATATCAAGGAGTTAGTATAGGCATTATGGAGGTGAAGAGGATCACTTTTCTGACAGAATGTTATGTGAGAGGGTAATATGGTGACTAGAAGGAACTGAAGGAGTGGAGAGAGCAAGTGGGAAAATAGTGCAGATGAAACTGGAGAAAAAGGTAGGGGCCACACTCTGCTGAGACTTTAGTGCCTTGAAAGGAGTCATGTTTTCATCCATTACAGCAATACTAAGCCATAGAAAGGCTCAATTATGGCGGTGTTGATAGGATCACATTATATTTTGAAAAGGTCATTTGGCTGTAGTGTGAAGAAATGGCATGATCAGTACATGCTGGCATGAGAGTGAGTGTTGATGGACTATTACAGAGGCAATGGTAGTAGTTCCTATAAGAAATAAGTAGTTTGATCTTAGCAGGGAGGCTGGATATGGAGAGGTGTAGAAAATTTGAGGATTATTTAGGATGTAGAATTCTCAGTATTTAGTGATGATGTATTGCATCCATGAAGAGAGAGATATTACAGATAACATCTGGGTTTCTGACTTGCATGGTAGATGCAATTAAAAATAATAAGGCTAATAACAAATTTAAAATAGTTTTCTAGAGAGGTTAGCAACTAAAATGAAATCACTTGGAGAGTTTCTCAAAGTGAAATTATTTATGGTGGTAGAAGGGGAGTGGATCAGCAGATTGTAATATGAATCTCTTTTCAAGAATTATCTTGAAATTAATTTTTGTTATATAGTAGTGATGTTCATGTTTAAATTGATACAATTTTAAATTAGTTTTTTTAATTATAAAATACTTAAGTATTATTGGAAAAAAGAACTGTAATGGTAAATATGAAATAAAAAGTAGAAATACCCTTCTCAGTTTTTCCCAGGAAGAATTTTGCTATTTTTAATAATTTATTCTGTTTGGAAACTAGATTCTTGATTTGAAAATACTATTCTCAAATAAGGCTATTTGTCAACTAATCAATTCCTAAATGTTTTTTGGTCTTGTTTATTCTAACGTTTATTTTTTAGTATTTGTAGCCTTTTGTTAAATTTCTGTCTCATTAATCCCACTTATTTATCCATCTTTCCACACAGATTCTTATCAGATACCTTCTTTGCTTCAAAACCATTTGTGGATTCCTCGTATAGCCCACAAGATTTGAGTTTAAGCTTAATTAAGAAAGGCATCACCTGTTTACTTTCAAATACTTGACCATTTTATATGCATTTCTTTTCTTCTTCCTGAACTGCGTGTGTGCGTATTACTGCTTCGTTATCTTCAAGTGTCCTTACCTTCCTTCCTGGAATCTCTTTTTAATATGGAAAATACTGACAGCTTTCTAGACCCAGATCAAACATACTCTCTCTTAAAATATGACCACCTCCAGGGTTCCTGGGTGGCTCTGTCTGTTAAGCATCCGACTTTCACTCAGGTCATGATCTTGGAGTTTGTGAGTTTAAGCCTTGTGTCAGGGCTCTGTGCTGATAGCTCGGAGCCTGGAGCCTGCTTCAGATTCTGTGTCTCTTTCTTTCTCTGCCCTCCCTCGCTCGCTCGCTCTCTCTCTCTCTCTCTCTCAAAACAAACATTAAAAAAATAAAAATAAAAAACCATGACACTGCCTGTAAGACTTAGCAGTTTGTTGTTGTTGTCAAATTTGTCTAAATTTGCAAATAGCATCATCCTACTTATACCTATACTACATTATGTCATTTGTACTCTATATTTTAGCTCCCATTAAATGTGAGTTTTCAAGAAAACTGGCACGTGATAGTTATTTAGTAGACCTTTGCTATGAGTCCTGTTGTAATGGAGGCAAAGAAAAAGTCATCAAGTATCTTAATATCTAGAGAGAAAAGAGACATATGCATATCTTACTATAAATCAGTGTGGTAGCATTAGAAGAGATGAAAACATCCTTGAGAGTGTGGAAGAGGGAATGGTCAGGTTCTAATTGGGAAATAGTTCATCTTCACAGAGGAGCTTGGTAGATCTTAATCTCTTTTAATATAAGGTTCTAATCCATCCTACTTGTGTTATATCGTGATATGGATTATTTTTTTCTGCCCACTTCTTGTAGAATCTTAGTATTCCCAAACATTTATCAAGGAAATATGGTAGGGGCTACTAAAATAGGTCCAACTCCATAGTTTAAAACTTTGATTTCCAAGTTACACCAGTAAATTATAGGCAGTCTTCTTCTTAAGTAACTTTGTTTTCAATAATTTTAAATGTACAGACCCTGATAGGTTATACTATGCTGTCATTATTCCTGCTACTGGTAGTATATAGGCTTGACACAAACAAAGTGATCTCATCCAGTTCTTTCAGAAGAGTTCCATCACCTTATTTCCAGTCTCACTTGTTTCTGCAGCCTTCCTACTTGGCACAAGGACTCTTGGTTCATAAATAGCTCCATAGAGTTTATTCTTAGAAATGGAGAGTCATCAAAAGAAGCTAATAAAAAGATTGAAAGAAAAACTTCTATTGACCAAGAAAACTTGAGCTTTGGTCAACAAATAAAAGAGAATAAGTTTCTATGTGATTGAAGAAGGATTTTTCTTTTAAGAAATTTCAAGAGACAAATTCGAAAATTTTATGCAATAAGAGCATAGTTTGATTAAATGTTTTTTCTTCCAAATTCCTAGTTCTAATGAATTTACTTAAAAGCGTAAAAACAGACAAAATCTTGTGTTCTTGATAATCATACATGTATCAGTCCTGGGAGAAAAGACAGGTAAAAACGAAATCAGGTTCATTGACTACTCTAAAGAAAGTTGCATGATGGAAGCTCATATAGTAAAACATTTAATCATGTAAAGTTGAAAGAAATAACCTCAGTACTCAAGTCCTTTGACATTGTGAAGTGGTGGAGCTAGGGGTTAAGGGATGATTAATTTCAGGACAAAGAAATGTTGGCTCACTGAGTTTTAAAGGCAGGCTTGCATACAGCTTACCTCAGGTGTAAGTTGAGTGCTCCTTGTGAGAAGATACATTCTTAATATAGCACGCTTCTTCCAGAACAGTGCACAGCACTTGCTTGTTAATGTTATCACTTACTGAGAAAAAATAGCACTAGAAGCATTCCTGAATCTATTTCTTGTTATATTTACTTGACCTACGTCTCCCCCAAAGTCTCTCTCTCTTTTTTTGAAAGTGATTGAACATATTTCCAAATAAGTCCTGGGTTCCAGATCCTTGAGGAAGTCTCATTCATAATTTGTAGCAGTTAAAACAATTATGAAAAAAAGATGAGCTTTGAAGAGTATGCTCTGTTGTTTTATAATATTCTATGATTTCATGTCACTTGTTTTTTCCATGTTAAAAATCTTTATTTTAGAGTAAAATAGGTGTGTTACTTAAAACTGATTAAACATGATAATACTGATTTCCAAAATGATCAGATCGATGATTCAGAAAATAACTTACTATATTACCCTTGTTCTGTGAGAAAATGAGATTGCACTTAAGTCATTGCAACTCAGTTTATTTTCTAATTTTACAACACCCAAAACTGCAAAGAATTCTTTTTTAGATGAATAAAAATAGCACCACAAATTGCTTTTTGAGACTTAAGTAATTGGGAAATGGTTAAGTTGAGAAATAAGTTTTAATTTTCATTCTTAATAATCAAAAACTTACAACTTTGGGGGAAAATAACTTTTACGAGCCTGCTACTCCAGGCGTTTTTTTCCTTTTGTATTTCAAAGTCTGTGCTTTCTAAACAATAGAGAAGAGATATCCTAGGATACAAAGAAATACAACTTAAACTAAAATTAGATATTTCATCAGATTCCTGAGACTGGTTTTAATTTTCCATAGATGTTTTTAGTGTGTTCACATGCTAGGAATTTGAATATCTTTAAATATTTATCCTCAAACTGCATAAAAATTTGCCTACATTTAGAAAACATGTCAGAATTGGATTTTTAAATGGAAATTGCCTGTTATAATGTAGGTTATCTTTAAAGTTTTCTTATTTAGGGCAAACATATTGGTCAGAAATCTCTTTATTGAAAGTTGCCTCTATCCAGAATCACAACTTTTTAAAGTATCAAGAATGTTTAATGCAAGCCATGCCAGTAGTCTTTGGAGACAGAAATCCAGTTCTGATTGAGTAGCATCCAGAGTGGATTTTTAACCGAGGCAGAGACAAGGGAAGAAGTATACAACAAAGAAAGAAAATAGCATCTAGTCATGGGAGAAGGGAAATTGGAAAGTGAGCGGTGGAAGAATAGAGAGCCTCTGAAAGACGGCACAGAGTTTATCAGAATTTCCTCTTCGTTGGTGTTATTTGTGGGATAATGTAATTTCCCTAATGCATTTAGGGTGGGTAAAAGGTTAAGTAGAACTACACTACTTTAGCTCTAATTGTTGTCTCTGCCTTCAAGCTTCCAAACTTGCTTTGTTATATTCTTTACCTCACTCAGAGTAATTTTTTTTCTCTTTACTATAAAAAGGGCCATGTTGTTCCCTGCCCTCTCTATTCACATTGAGAACAGAAAATTCCAACTACTTTCCCTAACTTAAAAATCCCCTACCTACCTCTCTGATATAATCTATGATTCTGCCCCTTCATATTATATTCTTACTACACTGTCTTTGTTTTTGCTTAGGGCTGTTGTTTTAGCTGTGCCTTATGTTTGGAATGGTAGTCTTAATGCTTTGCACTTGCCCAGTTCTGTGCTTACATGTCACTTTGATAGAGAGGTCTTCATGACTGTTCAGCATTAAGAAGTCATTAAGCTCTTGGCTATTACTATAGTAAATGTCTTTGAATTATCCTTATCACTATATTTTCTTGGGTGTTTGCTTTTTTGTTTATTTCTCTATAAATTATCGGTAGTGACCAGAATATAGTTGGTGCCAGTAAATATTTGTTGGGTGAATAAATGTATGAACTTCCCTCCTAGGGCTAGGTGTGCTATCCACATAGTATCAGTGTATCTGGTCCAAGTGATGCTATTCATAATTTTCAGATACTTGCTTGCACTGTAACTTTTATTATAATGAAAATGAGACCTAGTAGTAATAGTGTGAAAGAATTTTCAAATTGATACCTGGAAAACTAGATTTGAATCTTAGCACTTGCAGGTATAACATAAATTAAGCCTAGTCACTGTACTTCTGTGACTGTGTTCGTTCTTTAGTAAAGTAACCTCTCATGGGGTTGTTCTGAAGTTTAAATGAAATGGCTTATTTTGGACTTTTTCATGAAGCATTACAGTTTTAAGTTTTCTCTTGTTTCCCACAAATGAAATATCTTTACCTATTATTTCATCATAAAGCAGTTTTAAAAGGTGAGCTTTAGAAGCACCTGGGTGGATCAGTCAGTTAAGATTCTGACTCTTGATCTCAGCTCAGGTCTTGATCTCAGGGCTGTTAGTTCAGGCCCCACATTAGGCTCTGTTCTGGGTGTGAAGCCTACTTTTAAAAAGAAAAAAAAGGTGAGCTTTAGTTTTATAATTGTACTACATGTATTATACAAATACATAAGTTAAAATTAAATTCCATAGAGAATCTCGAGCATTGCTGGAGTATTTTATGAATTGCAAGCTGGTTTATTTAATAATTTCTTCGGCTTTTCTCCAGTTCTTTAATTTCTGCATCTTTTCCTTTCCTTTCTGTCATAACCAGCCAATTTTTTTGATTGGTTATTCGTGTAATTTGTATCTAGTTTCTTTATGCTCCCTACAGTATTTATTATGGAAAATATAAATAATTAGCTAGAATCATGGATATATTATTCATCATTTGAAGGCTTTGGAAGAATAAAGTCCATTCAGCTTTATTTATTTATTTATTTATTTTTTGCCCAGAATGACCTTTATTCCTCTTTCTTAACTATTCAAATCTATCTCTCCATATTCAGTTAATATCTACCTTCTCTCTAGTGAGTTTCCCAACCTGCTGTATCTAAAATGATTGACTGTTTTTAAAAATCTGTTGTCACCTCTTGTTGTAGTTCATCATATTTTACCCTTTTTAATATCATATTTTGTGTTTTTAAGTCATTGGTAATTAATCACTTTATTTTTCCTACTATACTATTTTGTAGTTTTTAACAGTTAGGTTTTTTGTTAAGGAATTGTATGTTTCTATTTAGATTTCAAGCTCTTTGAGATCTCTTTACGTAGTGTCTGCTGTATCATCTTTATTCATTTTATGTGCTTAATAAAAGGTTTTTGTTTTTGTTTTACTCATTAAACAGCCATTCCTTTTGCCCCCAAAGGAAATAGTTGTATATTTTATGAGGGCAGTATTGTGAAATGGTTAAGTGGCAGAGCTATTCTAGACATATTGCTTAAGTTTGAGTCCCAGCTTTACCACTTATGAGTTGTAGGTCCTTGAGAAGGTCACCCCACCTCTCTTTACCCCAATTTTCTCATCTTTAGTGAAGAAAATAATTTATTTCAGGGTTGTTGTGTGGATTAACTGAGAAAATAGATGTAAAATGTTTAACACATGATTTGGGACATAGTTTTACCGCTCAGTGTATACTATCCTCATTAATATTTTCATGGATATTTTATGGCATAGTGGAAAGAGGCTGAAGTCAGTCCTTGCTGAATCATTGTGACCTGGGATTATTTTGTTTTATTTTTGCGGATTAAATGTTACTTTATTTATAAACACACACACATGTATATATATATAGAGAGAGAGAGAGAGAGGGAGAGAGGACGCGCGTGTGACAGAGGGCACGAGAGTTGAGAGAAGGCACGCATGAGCGCAAGATCTTGGTTTGCAAGCATAATTCCTTCTGGAAACATGCTTGTAATCCAGAGCACTTGTATATCAAAGCAAATTTCCCTGTAAGAAGTAATGGAAACTCAGATGATTTGTTCCACAACCCAAAAATATTCATATAAAAATGATTACAATACTGTAATAGAACACAGAATAATAAAGAAAATACAAAATATAAACAAAAATAAACAAATCAGTCCCCACTTACCTTTGAAAACCTTTGCGGCTGTGACAAGACAGAGGAGGTTATTGTGTAGGACGACTTTCGGTATCACTAATGGAATCACTGCTATCGATTGGCTCAGTGGAATCTTCTTCTTTTCGTGCACGTTTAACAAGGAACCTGTCCAGTGACACTTGCTTTTGCCTCTTTTTGAGGATTTCACGGAAATGTGACATTGCATTGTCCTTAAACAGATTCATCGCTTGCACTGCTATAGCCTTATTCAGGTGGTGCTTTTCTGCAAAGTTTTGCATTGTTTCCCATATTTTACACATTTCCCATAATCTTATTTGAAGTGAGGGATTTCTCTGCCTTTTTCTTTTCCTCCTCTGCAGGTGAGATGCAGATGTAGACTTCTTATAAAATCTTGCAATTTCAGCCACTCACATACATCGTTTGCACTTCTCAATGATTTCCTTCTCAACTTCCATCATAATCATCTCCTCCTTCTTACTGCCTTTCTTGTCAACCTTTTCTGCGTGGGGGCCATTGTATACACTTGCACAGGTGTTGACTATAGTACAGTAATAATAAACTCTTGTACTGTATTTACTGTAACCGGCCATGAGGCAGCAGAGGAAAGGGTCTATATCTGTAGGCAACCTGACCTAGAATGAAGCAAAGCATTCCTAAGCTTACTCTTGTATGGAAAAGCAAAGGACTATCCATAGGTACTTTGAAGTGACAAAAAATACACTAGTGCCAGTTGTGGGCACCTTCCAACGTTCTGAAAAATCCGTGATTTCTGCCAAACACTGTGGCCTGAGACTGAGCATCCGAGCATGGGAGACCATCACCCACAATCCCACAGTGAGAGGGAGGAGGAGAAAGGGAGAGAACCATTGGCCCAGTTGTGATCATGTGACATTTGGCCTCATGTACTACTCGCATTGCAAGACATTACTTGTTTATCAAGTTAAAATTTATCAGACATATTTGCTTATTTTGCAGAACACTCATAGAATAAGTTACTCGCAATCTAAGGTTTTACTGTATATCATAAATATGTAAGTACTAAGCACATGTATGAAGTCATAGAACAATTCTTTCTAGCAACTGTTTATTTTGAATTGCTGTTAAATTTCTGGAAGCAGAATATTGCTTTTCTCTTTCCCTCACTCCCTCCCATTTATCTGTCTGTTCATCCATCCTTTCGTCCATCCGTCTAAAAGGGACTTAATGCAACTGAAGGAAGGAAGTATTATTACTTCCAGCAGTTGGTTTAGTGTCTTTAGAACCTCAACTGTGAGAAAGCCTAATGTGCTTTTCTAAGACTCCAGTACATTCAGAGGGTGAGTATGTATACAGAAAAAAGTAAAAGTGTTAATCTGGGAAACAGATTTGGAAAGTATGAATATGGGTTTTCATAATATGGATTGTTACCATCTGTTACGTCTGTATCAGTGTCCCACATAAGAACACTACTTACAAAGAAGAGTGATTTATGCATGATGGTAGTTTATTCGTGGAGTATAAGTTAGTAATTTTATTTACAGCATAAAGATAGTTGCTCAGAGCTTTTTCATGTAAATTATTGTGACTATATGAAAAGAATGTTGAAAACCAAAGGTTAATTGTAGACAAATTTAAATTCATAACCTTTTTCTACTACCAACAATAAAAACCTCCTCAAATTGTTAATGTTTTGCTTTTCCTCTTAGATCAGAAGATGTTACAGTCATATCCACCCTTTTGGTCAGAGAGTCTCACCACAGGTCACATCTGAGGAGTAATGGTAGTGGTCTGTCCCGCCAGTTCTAAGAGGGTATTAGCACCATCTTGTGGTGCCTATTGTTCCCTGCCGTTTAGTTTTATTTAGTGCCCTGTCATTACACAAATCTTGATCACCAGAAAAGGAAAAGTAAGGAAGACTTCAGTTTGTTAGTTATATTTCCAAAACATATTCACATTCTGATGATTGGACACTTTTTACTATTGAATCCTTAACATTTACATAACATTTTTAATTTCAGATTTTTGCCTGTTTTGGTAATAATTGATTTAAATGCTTCAAAATCTTAGTTATGTACACCAAGATAGCTTTAAAAGTGTGGGAATAATACTTAAGACCACTCTGGTAGATATTACTTTGTTTTTCTCTGAATTATATAAAATTAAAATAAGTCCTATCAGATTGGGGCACCTGGGTGGCTCAGTCGACTGAGCCTCCAGCAGTTTCGACTTAAGTCGTGATTCTGGGGTCATGGGATTGAGCCCCATGTCAGGCTCTGTGCTGAGCATGGGGCCTGCTTAAGATTCTCTCTTTCTCTGTCTTTCTCTTTCTCTCCCTCTCTCTCACTCTGCCCGCCCAACTTGTGTTCTCTCTCTCTCTCTCTCTAATAAAAAATAAATTAATGTAAAAAAAGAATCAGAAGGAAGGATCTCCCTCAAGAGAAAGGAATTTTCCACAGTGATGTGGATAATGATGAAATAATCAGCAGTCTATAGAAATCAAAACCAATGTCTCTGAAAGGAAGGGGTAACCTATTGAAGACAACCTTTTTGTTTGTTTTAATTTTTTTTAAGTTTATTATTTTGAGAGAGCTAGAGACAGCACAAGTAGGGTAGGAGCAGAGGGAGGGGGTGAGCGAGAATCCCAAGCAAGCTTCACGCTACCAGCACAGACCCCAACGCGTGGCTCAAACCCGCAAACCATAAAATCATGACCTAAGCCAAAACCAAAAAGTCAGACGCTGAACCAACTGAGCCTCCAAGGCGCCCCTTGAAGACAATCTTTTGAAACTGAGTTAAGTTTACATACCAAAATTGACTCCCACTGTCAGTCAATTTGCTTCTGTCAGTGGTACCACAAATTCTCTTAATTTTCCAAGTTACATAATAGACTATCTATACCACCTTTTGCTTTTGTAGATCATAACCAAGTAGGCATAAATTCATAAAAAAGTCTAATTAGAAAATGGTATAAATCTTTATTCTGAAATTATGCCCTTCCTTTTTTTAAGATGTTAACATACCCATGTTGGTTAGCTGAAAGTAATTACAAATAATGAGGTTTTTAAAAATGTTGGTGTAAAAAAATAAAGTTACATTAATTAAAGAGTCAGCATTGTCTTAGATATAGTCTTAGATATAATATCTTCAAGTTTATGACATAATGTTGAAAAAAACCAGTGGTTTTCCTTTGTAATCAACTAATACTAATGCATGGGTTTGGTTACCTTCCAATTCTTATGTTTTCTGTTCTCTTATTCCGACAATAGTGTTTATGCCCAAAGGCTTTATTTGGAGGAGACTGTACTGGGATTAGTTTACTAGCTATAGGAAACTTGATCAAGTTACCACCTCTCCCTGATCCTCAGATTCCTCATCTGTAAAATAAAGAGGAGAATAGCTGGCATATGGTAATAGCCTAGCAAACAGTGGCTATTAACCTGGTATTATCACCAGAAGAGGACTTCAGAGTGGTCTTACCAAACAGTGTTACTGAACAATCTGTTAGATACTTACTATAATCTTAAGGAACTGTTAGGTATTCAATGCCCTTCATATGAAGGCTGCAGAGCCATACCTCTTGTATATAGTCTTATATGAAGGGTTGGCAAGCTTTTTCTAAATGGTTTCTAAATAGTTTAGGTTTTACAGACCATAGGTATCTATTTCACTTACTCTACTGTTGTAGCAGGAAACCAGCAATAGACAATATGTAAATGAATGAATATAGCTATGTTCCAATAAAAATTTATAGACACTGAAATTTGATTTTAATATAATCTTTACTTCATGCAATATCATTTTTTTGATCGTTTCCACTGTTTTAAGATGTAAAAACCTTTCTTGGCTTGTGATCTGTATAAACACAGATAGTTTGATTTTGGCTTGCAGGCTGTAGTTTACTGACTCCTTTCTTAGAGTCAAAACATGTGAGAGCAGTATAGCAGACAGTCTCCATAGTAGAGCATCAGAGATAGTATCTCCCATATATGAGGGATATCAGGGTTGTACTTCTGGTGCAGCTATAAAGCACTCTGATCTTAATTAAGATAGCTTTTGGAGAATACTATCCAGGATTCCTTGGGTTATTAGATAAATTAGTTACCCCCACCCCCTCACTGGGTGCCTAATGTACAGAATTATCCTACTCAGATATTAGCAGCTAGGGGCAGAGTAGTTCTTTGTCAGCTATCGTAAAGACATACACAAATGGAAAAGAAAGTGTGCTATTTGGTACAGTACGGTTTCCTAAATTAGATGTATACACTAGAAGCCATTGTCCTCAAGGACCTGTTGCAAAGGCATATTTGATTGAGATACATCACTATCATGTATCATTTTGACCCTACTAGATTTTCATTTCTTGAATGTGCCTGTCCTGTCACTGTATACCCTAACCCATCGGATGCTGAATATTTTTCCTCTTATATTTATCCTTTGGAAGACCATTTTGTATGACTGGATACCTTAGGCAAATAATTCAACACATTTTTGGTGCTAGTAAATGACATTCTTAGTACTAGGATCTCTAAAACCAGAATTATTCTTAGTTTGTCATCCAATTTCATCACTAAGGTATGATGATGATGGTGATGATTGCAGCCGCTATCACTTTGTAAGTTTCTATTATGTAACAGATATAAATATTGTCTTCATAACAACCCTGTGAATTATGTGTTGTTAGTCTCATTTCACTTAAGAAATCTACAGTTAAGTGATGTGGTCAGGGATATGTACAGCTAGTGTGAGTGCTGGAGTCAGTCATATACCTTTGACTCCAAAACTTTCTGCCCTCTCATGTTTCCATTAACTTTGTACATGTTTAGGGCATTGCTCTGTTTTTATTTACTTCAGTGTCTCTAGTAAATAAATATTGATGAAGGCAGTGATTCTGTTTTAATTTGTCTTTGTACCTTTAGTTCCTATTCTAGTTGATGCCTAGTCAGTGTTTATCGAATTACTGAGTGATTAACTGAGGACAGATTCAATATGATGGTGAAATAAGGGAAGAATGGCCTTATATAAATTAGGAAGTCTCCATTGTTAGTGTAGTATGAGTAAGTAGGGGCAATTACTGTAAAGTGGGTCTTGCCTATAACTCATTCAGGGGTTCTAGTGGCATCATATAGGACTGTTGTCTTTGGAGACTATCTCTATTGTCAAATTATTAAGTATATAAAGTTACTGTTTTAGTGAGTTTTTTTAATCATATGGATTTGGCACTAAAATAGTGCCAGGTATACATGAATGTTTTCTCTCCTCTCTTTCTGTTTCTCTCTCTTACTGCATTTATGTCTACACACACACATATATATGTATGATATATGTGTGTATTATTTGGGATTGCAATTAATTTGAAGTTAATAGATTGTAATTATTAAAATGAGAAACTCACTGAAACTTTATTAGAAGCCCCATGTATAATATCACACACAAAGGTGAGTGTGTATGTGTGTGGCTATAAAGGCATTCTGTGGAATGAGTACTTCTCCCATAGTGCCATACCTGTATTCCCTAAAATCCTTGCATTTGGCACATAAAATTATAGGGCTTATAGGGAAAATAGGGTTAGAAGCAATTACCTCTCAAAACATATGGAACTGTATAAGCAGAGTGAGGAAAACAGTAACAATTAGCACAGTTAAATCTTTGGCAGTTGTAATCAGCATCCATGTTAGGATAGCCTTAAATTCTGAGGCTCATGATTTATTTGGATGCAGATCTTTGAGGAAATTTTCTTTTAGAAATGAACAGTTTCATCAAAATGAAAAAAATATGAACCAATGTATAGACTTTCTCAACTTTTTAAAACCAATAAATGGGGGGGCACCTGGGTGGCTCAGTTAATTAACCGTCTGACTCTTGGTTTTGGCTCATATCATAATCTCACAGATTATGCCTGTGATTGAGCCTGGCATTGGGCTCTGCACTGGGTGTGGAGCCTACTTAAGATTCTCTCTGACCCTCTGTCTCACTCTCGATAGAATAGAATAGAATAGAATAGAATAGAATAGAATAGAATAGAATAGAATAAGTAAATGTCTTAGCATGTTCTTTGTCTACACTCCTATCTTCTTCAGATAGCTCAACATATAGAAGGTGTAGTGATTCTTGAAGCCCCTGAGGCAGTCACTGCCTGCATGAAAGGAAAGTGCTGTGTTTCGATGGGATTATCATTTTTCCCCTTAAGATCATCATATATTGTAAAAAGCTTTTTCTTTAATTGTGAGAAAGTGGAAAGCTTCAAATTGTGCTGAGAAAAACTCTATCTGAATCAATACAAACTTTTGGTTATACATCATTGCCCTACTTAACCAATCACAACTGAACTAGTATTGCTTTAAAGAAATGTAAACTGTAGTGTAAAAGGCTGTTTAAGCTTTTAGGTCAAAATAAGTAGATATTGACTTAAACTTTTTGTGAATCCAAAATGGGAAGAATTTTACCTGTTTTTTTTTTTAATTTTTTTAATTTTTTTTAATGTTTATTTACTTTTGAGAGAGAGAGTGAGACAGAGCGTGAGTGGGGGAGGGCCAGAGAGAGGGAGACACAGAATCGGAAGCAGGCTCCAGGCCCTGAGCTGTCAGCACAGAGCCCGATGTGGGACTTGAAACACGAAACATGAGAACATGACCTGAGCCGAAGTCGGATGCCAAACTGAGCCACCCAGGCGCTCCCTATCTGTTTTGTTTTTAATCTTTATTATAAGTAATAAACATCTAGTCATGGTGTATGGCATAGTGTTAGACCCTGGAAAATAATGGGAATAGAGATAAAGTTAAAAAAGACTTAGGAAATAGAAACTAAAAGAGGTTCCAGAAAAATGTAATTGCACATGGAGGAAGTAATAAGATTTAGAATTGAAAGGGAATGCAGAGAATATGATATTTACTTGAATTACTTATTTTATAAAAATCCATTAGTGGTTACTAGAAGTGGATAATAGAAGAGGGAGAACTTACTTGAGAGGTGTTACAGAAAAAAAAGTTATAAGTGCAGGGCTTTGTAGTCATACAGATTTTGTTTTGAACCTTACGTTCTGAGCTTATTAGCTTTGATGATTTTAGTCATGTAACTTCATTTTTCTAGGGCTCAATTTTAACATCTATAAAATGAGTTTAATGTATAACCTACTTCTTTGGGTTGTTGTTGAAGTAAATGAGATAAAGCCTAAGTGTTTAGAGTAGTGCCTGGCACATGAAAAGTGCTGTTATTTTTTTTTAATTTTATTTTTTTAAATTTATATCCAAATCAGTTAGCATATAGTGCAACAATTTCAGGAGTAGATTTCCTTAATGCGAAATTAGTCAAAGTGCTGTTACTTTTATTTTGCAACTTGCAAGATCATATGAACCCCAGTTTGATTACCTTTTTTTGTATTCAGATACAGTGGTAAGGACAACAGCTGTTTAAGGTGAGATCATTATTGTGCCAGAAAGTCTTTTCGACATTAGAAAAATACATAGTCATGTTGACTAACTTCATTGTAATTTTAAGAACCTCCTAAAAGCAGGTTCTTAGTGCTTCTTGGCAATCTTCCCTCTCTCCCTAGTTCACTTACCCTCTGCACTCCAAAGCTTGCTATTGGAAGTGGTTACTTTGGAGCAGAGCATAGATCTGTAGAATCACAATATGCATTTTGATGAAATTTTCCAGGTAATTCTTATGCTTGCTAATATGTGAGAAGCACTTACCTTAAACCATTGTTTCTCACTCTCCAAACCCTCTCCTCACCCCCAACTCTTTGCTTCTTTGAACCTATTTTATGGATGATAACTTTGCTTCCTACTTTCTGAAAAGAGTGTAGCTATGAGCAGAGACTCTCAGGCCTTCACACAACCAGGTTTATTTTCCTTTAGTATCTATAATTAGTACTCTGTACTCTTCCTTCTTGTTACTGTAAAAGAAATATATGTGCTCTCATGTAAAGCTTGTTCACTATCCCACCACTTCTCCCTACCCAAGGATCTCACTCCAGCAAATCTGTACTCATTCAGTTGTATCATTCAGTTTTCCCTTTCTGCTGGATCATTCTCTCTACTGTAGAAGTATGCTAGGTTTTTTTCCTCCCATCTCAAAAAAAAGTGAAACACAAATTTCTTTGAATCTCATCCCTTACCAGCTACCACTGCATTTGTTTTTTGCCATCTTAGCAGTAAAACTTCTCCAAAAAATTGTCTATCCCCACTGTCTCCATTTCTTCTCCTGTTTCTGAATTTACTCCATTTAGCCTTTTGCTCCCTCCATTCCATTAAAACTGCTCTTCCAAGTTACTAGTGATCTGTTAGGTTTCACTTGGCAGTTCAGAGTTTTCATTTTATCTAACGTGACAGCAGTATTTAACAAAGTTAGTCACTGTCTTTTGAAATACTTTCTTCCATTTGCTTCTTTTCTTGGTTTCATTTTTATTTCTCTGAGTGCTTCTTAGCAATATTGTGTGGTTTCTCTTCATTTCCCATTCAAAATGTATGATCTTTTTGGCCTGGTTTCTTTTACTTAGCTTACTGGTTTCAAGGTTAATCCATATTGTAGCATAAAGTAGTACTTCATTCTTTTTTTTGTGACCAAATAATATTCCTTTGTTTGTATATGCCATAATATGTTTATCTATTCATTCATTATGGACATTTGAATTGTTTCCACCATCTGGCAATTGTGAATAGTGCTGAGATGAATGTGTGCATGCATATACTCTATATACGTACGTAATATGTATATACATATATTGGAGCACATGTTTTCAATTATTTTTGGAATAAACTTAGGAGTGGAATTCCTGGGTCTACGTTTAACTTTTTGAGGAACCTCCTAATTGTTGCCGAAACAGCTGAACCATTTTGTATTTCCACCAGCAATGTACTAGGGTTTCTATTTTTCTACATCCTTGCCAACTTTTGTTATTTCCTGTTTTTCTTTCTTTTTTTTTTTTTTATTATGGCCATTCTAGTGGGTATGAAGTGGTACTTATTTGTGGTTTTGATTTGCATTTCCCATGATTAATGATGTTGAATAACTTTTCATGTGTTTATTGGCCATTTGTATGCCCATTTCCCTTTCTTCTCTGTTGAAGGAGACCCTCTGAAGATCTATGGAATCCTCTCCCTGTGCAGCTCTCTCCCCTATAGTACTCTCTTGAGAACTGGAACCACTCTGATCTTCCTGTTCTCTCAGCTCTGTCTCCTCTAACTGGGAAGAGTGCTGGGCTTTATTTGGTTCCTCTCTCTGCACCATATCCTGGAAGTTGTCTCAAGGAAGTTGTAGGGCTAACCTCATTTGTTTTTCATATGTCAGGGTCACAGTCCTTTGTGCCTGATTTCCATTGTCTTGCATACCTTTGTTTCGTGTATATTTTCTCAGTATTTTTGTTGTTTCACATAGGAGGGTAAATCTGGACTTGTTACTCTATCTTGGCTTGACATGGATCTCTTTCATCTTTAAACTGGAGAAAATGAGGCTCAGAGTGTGCCAAATTCATATGAACTCTGCTAAGATCCCTGTGAAGAATTCATGTCATCTTTCCATGTACCATCAGCATCTGGGATGTTAAACATTTGTGCTTTGGCACTCTACTACTGGCTGGACTTGGCAGACTCTGGGGAGTTGGGAGGATAGATGTGTAATCAATTGGTTTACTATGTCCGGGGTTGTGAACATTGATTATGATTCACCTGGGAGTGGAGAACTTTCTAAATGAAATTTGAATCTCTTCTAAGACTACTGGCAAGAGCTAAAAAATTCTCAATAATGAAAATCACATGTTTTAAAAGAAATGGACCGAGGAATACTTACTTCGTTTTAGTGATGTTGCATTTTCTTTTTATTTGTAATGGAAATATCTTTTCTTTCCACAAATATTAAGAGACTTTGTGAGACAAACTTTTTTTTTTAATTAAGGAGCTTTGAATATTAGGAAAGACATAAAACTCACATTTGTTCAAAACTACATTTATGTAAGAGCATGTCCTTATTATTAGTAATACACACCAACCTATTCAGAGGTAAATGGGCAACATACATTCATTGTACTCTGAAACAGATCAGTAAAAGATTCTGTGCGTGTGTGTACACACGTGCACGCGTGTGCACATGCGCACACACACACACCTATGTCTGTATGTGTAAAGAAATTGGATCCAAATTCAGACAGTTGGTAAATTTGGTTGAAATATATTGTGGAGTTTCTTGTACTATTCTTGCAACACTGAAACTTGAAATTATATTAAGCTAAAATTTGATCATATTTAGAAACTCATAATATCATGACCAGTGACTGACTCCTAGGTGTGAAGTATGACATTTGTTTTGGCCTGTTCAGCTTCCGTTTTCCTCTTATCTGATAATAGCTCTAAGCTATGACTCAAGTGGGATTGATTTCACAGGACTAGGTACTTCAAACACCTATGTTGTTTCTGATTTGACATGATTGGTGTGGTTATGATCATAAGAACCAACCCAGTCTAAGGAGATTTATATATAAGACTTGTATTGAAATTACTGGGAAAGAGAAACTACCATTGTGTTCTCAAGTGAGAAGGTTATACTCCCGAACCTTAGTGTTGGCATTTGCCACTGTTCATAAGAGTTTACCTGAGAGCAGTGAAACAAATTTAGAAGAAAGAGAACTGACAGAAATAAAACCTTAGTAAGAAGACTGTTGTTATATACATAAAACCAAATGATTTTAAAAGCTTGATTTGATCAGTATTTGGTGCTTTGGGCCATTCTCTTGAAAGTACTGGAAAAAAAGAAATCTTGATCGTTTTGTGTCCTGATTCTATCCTTCTGACCATTCTTTAATTTCTTTTTTTATATTTCTCCTTCTTTTGATGTTCTGTTCATAACCATCTCATTTCCTTGATGAACATTGTCTCTAAGTTATTCTTTCTCTGGCCATAGTTTTAGCTATATTTATATGTGCACGTATTACTGTCATTGTCATATTGTATCATACTGAAATTCATGTCTGTTTTTATTTTACATTATGGGTATAATTTGATTAATATAAGCTCCTTCCTTTACTATAACTCAATTATAGTTCTAGCCCCAGGAGTCCACAAAAACATACTAGCCTCTATATTTTGACTACTAATAAATATCTTTACCTTGGTGTCCCATAGACATCCCATGTTTCCTACTTCCCAATTGCTGTCTTCATCCTTTCCTTCAAGCCCATTTCTTATTTTAGTCCATTTCATCAATAATTATACGACTATTCTTTGACTCTGGTAATTCTTATCAATAACTTATATCTGTTTAGTTATAACATACTATTTTACCTCTCAAATAAGGTATTTGTATTTGACTTTTACTGTCTCAGGTTATGCCTTTGTGGCTTCTGTCCTGAATTTGTGATTAATTGTAAAAGTAGTTTGCAAATAATATTGTTTGCCCATTTTGCCTCTGACCCCTCATAGTCCATGCTCCATTCATTTTGATGTTTCTGAAATGCACATTTGAGATTTCTTTTCCTCCAGCTTTGAAAGTAGGCAGTGTTACTTAACACCCTCAGAATTAAAACATGATCTCCTTAAATGGGCTTTCATGACCTGCTCATATGTTCTACGTTTCCTTAGTTCCAGCTTTTTAAAGCTACTTGGATGTTCTTAAATATTTTTAATCCATGTTTTTAACAAGTTCATCTCTGTTCCCCAAATGTCCTTTTTTGCTTATTGTCCAGTTGGCAGAATCCTACTTCTTTAGAACTCTACTCATAAATCACTTGTCCTGTGTAGCATTTCCTCTTATTCTGAAGCATGTATTCTTATTTTTCACACAGTTCTAAAACTGTTAATTTACCACCCTTTTGTAATTGTTTATTATTCTCCTCCTTTCCCACCCCATCTTCACAAGACTACTGGACATCTTGAGAATGCTGTTTTTTTCTACTTATCTTTGCACTTTGAGAACCTTGCACAATCTGTTGTACATATTAGCTCTATAAATGGTAGCTAAAGAATGGAAGAAAGGGAGGGAGGGTTGGCGAGAGGGGGTTATGTTAAATTATATACACGTAGTAAAATTAAATAGTCATTGATTTAAATAGGCAAATTAAGATCAGCTTAAGATACCTGGTTTCAGTCACATGCATATTTTTCAGGCAGGGAAATATAGAACACCTTGAATGATAATCTCCCTAAAATATATGTGATTTCAGAGGAGAGCATGTGATTCCCCCAGGAGAACTTTTGGCAGAAACAACAAAAAGAATAGTGTCTTGAATTCCTCAAAAAGCAAAGCCTTAGAGAAAGGCTAATGTGCTTCTATTATTGGGGATCATAGTCCCCGGATTAAGGTTATAAATCAGGAAAGGAGGGAGAACTACATGGGAATTATGTAGTTGTCTATACTACTTTCCAGGACAGTTCTTTCTGGAAAAGACTTTTTCCAGGCTGCCATATTCCACTGATAAATGTTCTACTCCTCAGGGTACTATCTTTGTTGCTCTCCCAGCTGGTGCATGTATTTGTGGGCATGGAGTGAGGAGGTACCACATTCCAAATCTTAGATGTCAGCCAGGGTGACGGGAGAGGTAGTCTAGAGGTAAGGGATGGGCACAAGTCTAGATTCTGTCAGTTTACCTTGTATGGAGTTGGTAAGAATCCATGTAGGGCTGGTCACCACTGGAACTGCTAGAATAAAAGTCAGTTTGGGCTCACGTGGAGAATTAGAAGTTATCTAAGGTGGTAGAGATTAAAATATAATAGCTATCTATTAAAATGGACATAGGAAAAGACTTATAACATATTAGAAAATATATATAGAATGTGATGCCAGTTATGATTTTAGAGGCTTTACTTTTTCTTGGCTACCAGCTTTATGGGACTACAGTGTAGACATCTTGAAACAGCTGGGGTTTAAATCCTCAAATATTAGATGTCTCACCTACACCAAAATGTTAATACTGATTAAAATTTTTTTCTTTCTACTCTGTTGACTATAAAATATCTCCAACTATCTTATATGATTTATATAATCACAAAAATCGTGCCACATTGGAATATTGGAACCAGGCCAGAAAACAGATCTGTTTGTTATCAGTAATCCAACTGTGTCTTACATTAAATAGTATTTGGAGTATAGTTTGAAGTATATTTTCAAATATTTGCTTCTGGGCGAAGTTAAGTTATATTTTATAATAAGTGCCTGAAAGATTAAAGATAAATGTGATAATATGCTGTATATTCATTCATTAAATTCAGTGTTTTCTATGTGCCAGACATTGTGCTTGGCATTGGATGTATGTGAACAGTAGAGATGGTCTCTGATCTCATGAGATTACATTCCATCTGAGAAGGCAGATAATGAGTAAACAAAAACTTACATGGTCATAAATGTTAAATAGTAAGAAACAGTGAAACTGTGATGAATAATAGCCTGGAAAAACCTAATTTGATAGGTTGTTCTTGGAGAGGCCTCCATAGTGTTAACAGAAAGGTGACTGAGGGACTGTAAACAATGTGTTTTGTTCAAGAGCACCTGGCATATACTCACCATGGGGACAGTGCCAGAGATGAGATTGCAGAGGTGAGAGATTAGACGTGGCTTGTTGTTATGTTTAATGCAGAGGGGGTTGGGAAGGCAGTTTTCTGCAGAGAAATAACAAAATCTGCTTTATCACCTAAACACTTGAAATCTGTAGCTTTTTAGATATGATTTTAAGTTGTTGTTTTAAAAATAATAAATCTTCACAAAGTGGAATGGAAGGTTAAAAGAAATCTAGAAAGCACAAGAAAAATTGACCCATCACCCAGCCACAAGCCATTTAAATATTTTTACATATATTCTTCTAGTTTTATCCCAATTTATTTTACCTTTTATTGAATTGCCTTTAAAATTTCTATATGCTATAAGAATGTTTCCATTATCACAGGGTTTGTAACTATTATTTTAAAGATTAATGCTGTGTACTATTTTGTCACTTGAATACATCACACTTTGCTTTACCATTCATTATTTTTGGAGATTTAGATTGTTTCAAATATTTTCTATTATAAACATATATGAAATTCTCAATATTAACCAATTTTTGTATTTCCTTAGCATAGATTTCTAGAAATGGAATTTCTTAGTTAAAAGGTATTAAGTTTTTATTACTAAATTCATATGCAAAACTATAAACTACTACCAACAATATGTTATCAGGGGTTGGGAAACTTTTTCTTAAGGGGCCAGATAGCACATGTTTTAGGCTTGTAGGCCATGTAACGTCTCTAGGAGCTACTTAGTTCTCCTGTTTTAGTACAAAGCAGCCAAAGACAATATGTAAATAAATGGGCATGGCTGTGTTCCAAAATACTTTATTTAAAAAATTTTACAGAAATATATCCTAATTTGTCGACTGAAGCCTGAACTATCAATTATACCATATTCTTGCTACTATTTGGATTTAACCTTTTATTGTATGTCTAGGAGTTTTTGAATTAAATTTATTTGACCAATTTTTGCTCATTTCTTGTGTTTCCAAATAATAAGGTAGCCTGAAATTAATGTGCTTTATAATTGTGATTTTTTTTTTTTAACGTTTACTTATTTTTGAGACAGAGAGAGACAGAGCATGAACGGGAGAGGGCAGAGAGAGAGGGAGACACAGAATCGGAAGCAGGTTCCAGGCTCTGAGCCATCAGCCCAGAGCCCAACGCGGGGCTCGAACTCACAGACCGTGAGATCGTGACTTGAGCTGAAGTCGGAGGCTTAACCGACTGAGCCACCCAGGCGCCCCAAATTGTGATTGGTTTTAATAGCTATAGCAGTAATTCATTAATAATAGTTGCAGGGATAGATTTGATTTAATACTGGAATGCTGTTCAGAAACCAGAACCCTAATTTTGTTACTAATCCTCACAACTAGGTAAGGTTTGTAACCTTAAGAACTCTGTATAAGGCTTACTGTTCCCTGCTCTTTAAATTTACATGTATCTTAAAAGTGTTTTATGCCTGTGTTACAGATGTAAAAACTGGAATTATGGTCAGGTAGAATAAAGTATTGGCATGTTTCAGAGACTTGCTGTTCTTTATGGTGTTATGTGTGATGTAAGTAGAATAAGATTCTAAATAACCATCAAGTGCTCTAGAAGTATTTTTTGGAAAATAGTAAGTAGGCTAAGTTAAACATGTAGATTTATTTATTTTTTTGCCTCAGCCATCAGGTCTCTGCCTCACACACCAAAACAAGCCACATTAGGGGAACAATCATTTTAGTGTCTCAGGTTACTTTGTGAAAACAAATATTGGGAGTTTTTATTTGGTTGGTTTTGATATATACAGGAAAATAATTTACTAAAAATGTTTTGGTTTATTGTTGGGACTTGGTGATCCCAAGGTTCTTGTATTTAAAAAGCAGCTTGAGTTTTTGAGGAATTGGAAAAATAGCTTGGCTGGAAAAGGATGACTGCTGGAATGGAGGGCATATCTTGGACTTAGACAACTAGAAATTTATTGTGTGATTTATGTGATGAGATTTTAGATGAAATGAGAAGTAATGTTGTTAAGTACCAGAAAATACATGCTTATCTGGTCTTGATCAATAAAGCATTGCTTTTAATTTCTAAGTTAAGATTTATTATTAATAAAAATTTTAGTATTTGTGGATTTGATAATTAAATCAAAATGTACATTTTGTTTTCATAGATAGTCTGTTGAGTACTATCATGATTTCAAGAGTTCTTTCCAACCTTTACTAGTACATGGGATTTAAAAATGACAGACGCCATCTAATGTGGATGACTCAAGATTCTTCTTCCAATTTGTTTTAAGAATCATTATAACAACAAACATTTATTAAGCTTCTTGCTAGAATCTATACCAAAAAATACAAGAATATGGTCCTTCATTCTGTGTGTTTAACATTTAAGCCAGATATCGATAACTTTATATAATCAGCAAAATTAAAATGCTAAATCAGTATAATATATATTCAGCATTTAGAATTAAGCATGATCAGAGATGACCTGTATTGGCTTTAAATTATGAAACCAAACTAATACTCTTTTATTCCAAGTTATTATACATCAATTCATATTTTATGCATCATTAATTAAAAAGATAATTGTATCATGTTGTTTATACTGTCTTTTTTTATTAATATGAAATTTATTGTCAAATTGGTATCCATACAACACCCAGTGCTCATCCCAATAGGTGCCCTCCTCAATGCCCATCACCCCCTTTCTCCTCCCTCCTGCCCCCCATCAACCCTCAGTTTATTCTCAGTTTTTAGGAGTCTCTTATGGTTTGCCTCCCTCCCTCTCTGTAACTTTTTTTTCCCCCTTCCCCTCCCCCATGGTCTTCTGTTAAGTTTCTGAAGATCCACATAAGAGTAAAAACATATGGTTATCTGTCTTTCTCTGTATGACTTATTTCACTTAGCATAATACTCTCCAGTTCCATCCACGTTGCTACAAAAGGCCATATTTAATTCTTTCTCATTGCCAAGTAGTATTCCATTGTGTATATAAACCACAATTTCTGTATCCATTCATCAGTTGATGGACATTAGGGCTCTTTCCATAATTTGGCTATTGTTGAAAGTGCTGCTATAAACATTGGGGTACATGTGCCCCTGTGAATCAGCACTCCTGTATCCCTTGGGTAAATTCCTAGCAGTGCTATTGCTGGGTCATAGGGTAGATGTATTTTTAATTTTTTGAGGAACCTCCACACTGTTTTCCAGAGCAGCTGCACCAATTTGCATTCCCACCAACAGTGCAAGAGGGTTCCCGTTTCTCCACATCCTCTCCAGCATCTGTAGTTTCCTGATTTGTTCATTTTAGCCACTCTGACTATATTTCCCTGATGATGAGTGGCATTGAACATCTTTTCATGTGCCTGTTGGCCATCTGGATGTCTTCTTTAGAGGAGTGTCTATTCATGTCTTCTGCCTTGTTTATACTGTCTTTACAAGGCTCATAGCCTCAAGTTATTTACTGCACGCTAATACAATTAAGATATATGATGGAGGTTTGCATCCATTTATAAAAGAGATGAAGAAATACTTGAATTGATAAAACTATCATAATATTGGACAGCAGAAAATACTTTATTGAGGTAATAAGTGAATTGAGAAGTTTTATAGTTATATCTTGGTTTATAATGTATAGTTTGATTATATTGTCTTCTAAGACAGTTTAAAGTGAAGAATTGGTTTGAAAAGTTATTGTTATAGGATTGTAGATTTGTTCAAAATGATTGGTGTGGGATCACTGTGATGGAGATTTTGAATAATGAAAATCCTGAATAAAGAATATTGACAAATTGTGGATAAATAAGAGACTTTTATGACATCTGGTAATTTTCTAAATGGTTTTTTACTTGTGGTGAATCAAATTAGGCTTCTGTTTCTTATATGAACCAAAGCTTTCATTGAAATTCAAAAATGATCAGGAATAATGCTGATGTAGTTTCTTGGTTTTAGAATATAAATAATTATTACTAAATCGTGAAGTGATATGTTTCTTCTACCTTGATTTGTATACAGCGTGGTTCCTAGAATTGCCTGTCTTTTCCAGAGTATACTACTTGTGTATTGTCCCCCATACATTCAGACATACTACTATTTTATGTTTCAGTAAGCATGTCTATTATATATTTTGTTTAATCATACATATACATATGTTTAATACCTGAAATTTCTGTGCAGTATACCTGTTTTTTCACTTTATTTTTAAAAAATGGTTATTTATTTATTTTGAGAGAGACAGTGAGAGAGAGAGTGTGTGTTCTTGTGAGCCGGGGAGGAGCAGAGAAAGAGGGAGGGAAAGAATCCCAAACAGGCTCCAGGCTGTCAGCACAGAGTTTGATCTCACGAACCATAAGATCATGACCTGAGCCAAAATCGAGAGTTGGATGCTTAACTGACTGAGTCATCTAGTCCCCCTATTTTATTTTTTAAGCTTTTATTTTAATCACTTGGTGCTCATCACAACAAGTGAGCTCCTTAATCCCCATCACTTATTTCCCCCACCCACTTCCCCTCTGGTAACCATCAGTTTGTCTTTTATAGTTAAGAGTCTGTTTCTTGGTTTGGCTCTCCCTTTTGCCCTTTGTACCTTCGTTTTGTTTCCTAAATTCCACATGTGAATGAAATCCTATGGTATTTGTTTTTCTCTGGCTCACTTATTTCACTTCAGCATTATACAGTCTAGCTCCATCTGTATCATTGCAAACAGCAATATTTCATTCTTTTTTATGGCTCCGTAATATTCCGTTGTGTGTGTGTGTGTGCGCGCGCGCATGTGCACACGTACGCGTGCACATGTGTGTGTGATGCATGCATGCATCTTTTTCCATTCATCAACTGATGGAAGCTTGGGCTGTTTGCATATCTTGGCTGTTGTAAATAATGCTTCTATAAACATTGGGATACATGTATCCCTTTGAATTAGTGGTTTTGTATTCTTTGGGTAAGTAGTCAGTAGTACAGTTGCTGGATTGTAGGGTGGTTCTATTTTTGACCACTCGAGGAACCTCCATACTATTTTCCAGAATGACTGCAACAGTTTGCATTCCCACCAATAGCGCATGAGGGTTCCTTTCACTCTACATCTTTGCCAATAGCTGTTGTTACTTGTGTTATTGGTCTTACCCATTCTGACAGGTGTGAGGTGATATCTCGTAGCCTTGATTTGCATTTCCCTGATGATAAGTGATAATGGACATCTTTTTATGTGTCTGTTCGCCATCAGAAAGTCGTCTTTGGAGAAATGTCTGTTCATGTTTGTTGCCTATTTTTTAACTGAGTTATTATTTTTTGGAGGGTGTTGAGCTTGATATATTCTCTATAGGTTTTGTATACTAATTCTTTATCAGATATGTCATTTGCAAATATCTTCTCCATTCTGAAGGTTGCCTTTTAGTTTTGTTGATTGCTTCCTTTGATGTGATTTTTTTCTTTTATTTTGACATAGTCCCAATAGTTTATTTTTGCTTTTATTTCCCTTGCTTCAGGAGACCTATCTAGAAAAATGTTCCTACGGGAACAGAGAAATTACTGCCTGTGCTTGCTTATAGGATTTTGATGGTTTCTTGTCTCACATTTAGATTTTGACTACATTTTGAATTTATTTTTGTGTATGGTGTAAGAAAGTGGTCCAGTTTCATTCTTTTGCATATTGGTTTCCAGTTTTCCTAACACCATTTGTTAAAAAGACTGTCTTTTTTCCTATTGGATATTCTTTCCTGTTTTGTCAAAGACTAACTTGACCATATAGTTCTTGGTTTATGTCTGGATTTTCTATTCTGTTCCATTGATCTTTTTGTGTAGGTATCTTTTTGTGCCATTACCATACTGTTTTTATTGTTACAGCTTTGTAATATAACTTGAAAGTGGGAATTGTGATGCCTCCAGATTTGCTTTTCTCTTTGAAGATTGCTTTGGCTATTCAGGGTCTTTTGTGGTTCCATACAAATTTCAGGATTATTCTTGTTCTGTGAAAAATGCTTTGGTATTTTTATAGGGATTGCATTAAATGTGTAGATTGCCTTGGGCAGTATGAACATTTTAACAAAATTTGTTCTCCTAATCCATGAACATGGAATGTCTTTCCATTTCTTTGTGTTCAGTTTCATCCTTGTTTGGTGTGTGTAGCTTTCAGAGTACAGGTCTTTCACCCCTTTGGTTAAGTTGATTCCTAGGTAGTTTATTCTTTTTGGTGCAATTGTAAATGGGATTATTTTCTTAATTTTACTTTCTGCTGCTTCATTATTAGTATGGGAATGCAACAGATACCTGTATGTTGATTTTGTATCCTGTGACTTTATTGAATTCATTTATCAGTTCTAGTAGTTTTTATGGTGGACTCTTTTGGGTTTTCTACACATAGTATCATGTCATCTGTAAGTAGTGAAAGTTTGACTTCTACTTTGCTGATTTTGATGCTTTGTATTTCTTTTTGTTGTCTGATTGCTGTGGCTATGACTTCCAGTACTATGTAGAATAAAAGCGGTGAGAGTGGACATCCTTGTTTTGTTTCTGACCTTAGGGGAGAGGCTCTCAGTTTTTCCCCATTGAGGATGATGTCAGCTGTGGGTTTTCCATATACGGCCTTTATTATGTTGAAGTATGTTCCCTCTAAAGAAGGTTTTTATCATGAATCGATGTTGTACTTTTTTGCTTGCTTTTTCTGCATCTGTTGAAATAATCTTATATGGTTCTTGTCCTGTCTTTTATTGATGTGATGTATTACATTGATTGTTTTGCAAATATTGAACCACCTTTGCCCCCCAGGAATAAATCCCATTTGATTGTGGTGGATGATTTTTTTAAGGTATTGTTGGATTCAGTTTGCTAGTGTTTTGTTGAGGATTTTGGAGAAATTTCAGAGAAATTGGCCTGTAGTTCTCTTTTTCTGTGGTGTCTTTATCTGGTTTTTCCAGTGTAAGCTGGCCTCATAGAATGAATTTGTAAGTTTTCCTTCCTTTTCTATTTTTTGCAAAATGCTTTTTTCACTTTATACTATTTTCCATTATTTGTTATTATATGTATGTGTACTTACATATAAGTAAGCACATAATTTAATATCTGAATGGTGTTCCATTAAAGAAATTACCATACTTTGTAGATGTTGATGTCATTTACATATTTATTATTGTAGAGACTATTACAAATGAACATCTTTGTGCATGTATTTTTAAGAATATTTACAAGTGTTACTGTAGGATTCCAAAAGCTGAAATTGCTCGGTCAGTGAGTATGTACATTTAAAATTTTGATGGGTAATAAATTGCAAAATGGCCTTCAAAATGCCTGTGGCAATTTCCTTTTTTTTTTTTTAAGCATACATGAAAGTGCTTTATCTTCCATGGCCTTATCTGTAATAGAATTTCATTCACTAAGGGTTTTGTTAATCTATCATTGGAAAATTATTTTGTGGGGGAGTTTTACCTTGCATTTCTTTGCTGTTAGTGATGTTGAGCATTAGTGAAGGCTGCTTGTAGTTATTCTGTGATTTGTCTATTTATGTTTTTGGCCTATTTTTCTGTTTGGTTGTATAGCATTTTTTTTTTGAAATTTTAGGATGTTTTCCTGTATCATGAATATTATCTGTGTTATGTATTTTTCTAGTATTTTCTTGTGGTTTGATTTTTGCCTTCAATTTTGTTTATAGTTCATCATTTGGAAGTTCTAAGCTTTTCATTGTGATAGTGGTCTATAATTATCTTTATGGTTTTAGACTTTTATGTCTTGCACATGAAAACTTTGAAACATCACAAAGTAATAATTGCTGACACGGTTTGAGATGAAAATTTCATTTGTGCATTCTTTGCTAATTGAGAAGATACATGAATCAGATAGAAGGAGACCAATTATTAACTTAATGTCTGATAAAATTGATTAACATTTGATCTGGAGAGAATGAAAAACAACAGTAGGAAAAATAAACACACACACACAGTCTTTATGAAATGCAATTCTTACACCTTCTCTGTGCCTGAATTGGACTGAAGAAAAACATGAAACCACAATGAGTTGACTCACTTTGAATTTATGACCAAGGGACACAATGGCTCCTTAATGCTGTAAAGCGATAAAACGTGTCACTATTTCACACATTAGGCAGTTTCCTAAAATACTCATAATCTACCCTGCCATCCTTAGCTGAAATGAGCTCTATATTCTCAGTGTTATACTTGGCTAAAGAATGGTAAAATCAGTGGTGGTAGAAAGTCTGAATGGTGAAGGCTAATTTGAATCAAAGGATGCACAAAATTTGGATAGATGGAAAGAAGAAAGTACGTATGGACATAAATAAGTGCTTAATAAGTATTTTTATATGATATGAATTGGACTTATCAGTAAAACTGGTAAGTTTAGAGGACAGTAATGGACTCTACAATAAACTGGAAAATAAGACAAATGTATTGTTACACTATTTTACTTCCAGTTACCACCATCCTGTTCTTTCTGCTCTGTGGGCATATATTTTAGTTCTTTGTGCAATTCGGACCCCCCATAGCATTGTTGTTACTCCTACTTTAAGTAGTCATAAGTGTTTTAAAAGAGATTTAAAGATATGTATACATATGTATATGTACATATATATGTGTATATATATGTATGTGTATGTATATATATATGTACATATATACCTGTATATGTATGTATATAGCATATTTTTTAAGAGGTCCTCTTTGTTTACCAACATACTTAGTGTTTCTGGTGTTTTTCATTCCTTTTCTATAATTGAAATTCCATCTTGTACAAGTTCCTTTCACTCTAAAGCACTTCTCATATTTTCCAGTAGCTCAAGTCTTTGGGAGGCAAAGTGTTTTTGTTTTGTTTTGGCTTCATTTTTAAAGCATATTTTCAGCAGATATATCAATCTAGGTTGTCTTTTCTTGTTTTAGCACTTTAAAGATACCATTCCATTATTTTTGCATCACCATTATTTCTGAGGAGTTGTCCTTATCATGATTCCCTTATATGTATTGTGGGGTTTTTTTCTGAGTGATTTTAAATTTTTTTCTGTTTTGGATTTCCTGCAGTTGGATTGTGATGCATCTAGATCTGTTTTTCTTTTTAATTATTCTTTTTGAGGTTTGCTTAGTTTTTTTTTTAATCTGTCAGTTGGTATTGTTTATCAGTTTTGAAAAATTCAAATAATTTTTCACCTCCTTTCTCTTTAGTTCATGCACACTGTCTACCTTTTTCACTATATTCTTTAACGTATTTATCAGAGTTGTTTTAAAGTTATTGATAATTCCAATATTTTTGGCACCTTTTGAACTTATGCTAATAACTATTTTCTTTTTTGGTAAAAAAAAATTATGTGTTTTCATAATTTTTCTAATGAATGTTCAATGTCGTGTGTAAAAAGAATAATAAAAGTACGTATGACAGAAAAACGTTTATGCCCATAAAAGAACATGCCTCTTCTTTTGTCATGTAAAAGGTGTAGTTGAATTGGATCTAGTTTTGGCTTTCTTTTTTTCCCTCTCTTTCACTTTATTTTTAAATTTTTATTACTGAAGTCTAGTTGACGTACATTGTTATATTAGTTACAGGTGCACAACATAGTGATTCAACAATTGCATACATTATGCAATGCTTACCATGTTTAGTGTAGTTACCGTCTATTGCCATATAACATTACTAAGATAATATTGACTATATTCTTAATGCTATATGTTCTTTGCTTTCTAGTCTGCAGTTGTGCTGGGTCTGGTTCTTGATTTATTTGTATTAAGTTCACCATAGGCTTCACAGTTCTTGAGAATAGCATTGGAATCTTTATTTCAGTATGGTTTGTGATTTTCTCTTAGTTCTCCTTGCCTGTACTGAGACCTAAGATGCCTTGTTCACTTGTCTGTATCGCGGGATCGGTCTTATTCCCTCTTTATTTCTTCCAGTCACAGATAGCCCTGTTTGGTGCTCACTGAAAAGTTGAGAATGACTGTGGGATTTCTTTCATTTCTCCTTGTGCTCAGACATCATCAGCCTCCACATGCCTGTGTGTTAGAAGGGTCTTCCTCATTTCTCCAGGCCAGTCCCCTGCCACTCTCCTGGGTATTTGGTGGAGGTGTGTTGGAAAGAAATGGCACTCCTCTTGTGTCTAGAGTTCTCAGGGATTCTAAATTGTCATGCCAGTCCCCATACTCGTGTTTAAACATTTGTTGAAAGTTCTTTTGTTTTTTTCTTAACAACTTGTTTTTCTTCCTACTGCTATGCCAAGAATAAAACCTACCATTCATTCCTTCCTGCCTACGAAGGGCCTTTCACGTTTATGATTTTTGTTCATTAGGTTTCTTTGCAAATTCTGCTGTCTGATGAAGGTTGAAAAGCTTTGATATGTTGGTTACATGGCTTGTTATTGTTACGATGTATAGAGTTCTCCTGTGATTTTCCAAATCCTATGGGAAGACATGGTAATTGTTAATTAAGTAACATGAGCTACCATATGCACATACCTAAAAGGCTTATTCCATTATACTAAACCTGACAATTACCTTGGATAAATTTGCCACTAGTTGGCGGCTCATCCCTGCTCTGTCATTTCTTAGCCTCTGATTACTTTATCTTCTCTTTATTCTCCACCCATATTTTTGATTCTTTGTTTACAGGCCAAAATTCTTGAAATTATTCTTAAAAATAAGAGTAGCTATTAATTTCTTAAGAACTACACAAATCTAAAAAGTCTGTACTTTACTATAGCTGCGTAATAGAAAAATAGTGAGTTTTAGCCACTGAAACTTAGGTGAAGATGAGTATGTCTTTTGTCTCATTCATTAGTTTAAGATAAAATGCAGGGTACTTGTTACCTTTTAGAACTTGATATTTTGCAGGGTCATCTCATTGGTTGACATAGTTTCTATAGGTGATAAGAAGCATATATATTTAAATGC
>NC_064812.1:37529020-37626520 GCF_023721935.1 Panthera uncia | reverse complement strand
AACTTTTTTAAATGTCTATGTATTTTTGAAGGAAAGAGAGAGAGAGAGCGAGCTAGCACGAGTTAGCTGGGGAGGGGCAAAGAGAGGGAGACAAATCTGAAGCAGGCTCCAGGCTCTTAGCTGTCAGCACAGAGCCCCACATGGGGTTCGAACTCACTAACCGTGAGATCATGACCTGAGCCAAAATCAGATACTTAACTGTCTGAGCCTCCTAGGGGCACCAATTTGTTTGTGTTTTTATTCCCCAGGTGATCATTCTTGTTGTTTGGAATATTTTTAATCTTCTTTTCCCTTCAGTGTTGGCACCTTCTTTCCAATCTGCTTAATTAAATGTGTTTATTTTCATTTGTTTAAGTTTTTATTTAATTTCCAGCTAACATACAGTGTAATATTGGTTTCAGGTGTACACTTTAGTGTTTCAACACTTCCATACAACACCTGGTGCTCATGACAAGTGCACTCCTTATTCCTGATCACCTATATCACCCATCCCCCACCCACCTCTGGTGGCCATCAGTTTGTTCTGTATAGTTAAGAGTCTATTTCTTGGTTTCTCTCTCTCTCTCTCTCTCTCTCTCTCTTTTCCTATGCTTGTTTGTTTTGCTTCTTAAATTTCTTATGTGAGTGAAATCATATGGTATTTGTCTTTCTCTGATGTGTTTCCCTTAGCATAATGCTCTCTAGCTGCACCTGTGTCATTGCAAATGGTAAGATTTCATTCCTTTTATGACTAATATTGCATTATATATGTATATACCACATCTTCTATATCCATTTATCAGTCCATGGACACTTGGGTTGTGTCCGTAATTTGGCTATTGTAGATAGCATCAGGGTGCATATATCCCTTCGAATTAGTTTTTTTGTATTCTTAGGGTAAATACCTAGTGTAATTGCTGGATTGTAGGGTACTTCTATTCAAAAAAATTTTTTTAATGTTTATTTAATTTTGAGAGAGAGAGAAAGAGTGAGCAGAAGAGGGGCAGAGATAGAAGATGCAGAATCTGAATAGGCTCCAGGCTCCAAGCTGTCAGCACAGAGCCTGATGTGGGGCTGCATCTCACCGACTGCAAGATAATGACTTGAGCTGAAGTCAGACTCTTAACTGACTGAGCCACTCAGGCACCCTGTTGCCTGGTACTTCTATTTTTAACTTTTTGAGGAACTTCCATACTGTTTTCCAGAGTGCCTGCACCAGTTTACATTTCCACCAGTAGTGCAAGAGGATTCCTCTTTCTCTGCATCCTTGCCAACACCTGTTATTTCTTGTGTTGTTAATTATAGTCATTCTGACAAGCGTGAGGTGATACCTGATTGTAGTCTTAAATTACATTTTGTTTTAATTATACATTTTGGTTTTCTTGGACTTCTTCTTGGGTTTTAGGCTTAACTATCTTTCATCAATTCTGTAAAATTCTCAGGCACCATCTGTTTAACAATATTGCCTCTTCCCCCCTTTTTAGTATCTCCACATGGAATCTGATTAGACATATATTTGGTCTTCTTAAGTCCTCATATCTCGTCACCTCATTTTAATAATCTTCTTTCCTTTTTGTCTTTCAGATGCATTCTAATGATTTCAGGTACTTCTTCCACTTCACTGTTTTTCTCTTCAACTATATCTAATCGGCTGTTGAACCTGCCTAATGAGTTTTTTACATCAACAATTAAATATGTCACTTTCATAGTTTCCATTTTTTTCTTTAAATATGTTCTTTCCTGATACTCTGTATGATACCATACTTTTGCATTTTAAACATTTTATACATAGGTGCTTTTTTTTCTATATTCTAATATCTCCAGTGCTTGAAAGTCTAAATCAGTTGTTTGTTGATTTTTCTGACTCTGTCTCACAGAGTCAGTTGTGATTTTTTGTTAATAAAACCATTCCCAGATCATAATTTGTGGCAGTTATATGACAGTGAATTGGAGACTTTTCAGACAGAATACTTGATTCTGTTAATGGCTAATTAATGGCTAGAGGGACATTTTTCAGCAAGAAAATATAAGGCTCATCATCTACCTCTCTTTTCTCTTGACCCCAGTTTGAGAATCCCATTTATATCCTCCCTCATGGCAACTGCTTTTTTTTTTTTTTTTTTTTTAATGTTCCCTTTTCAAGAGGTAACACATCTCAGATCTTTTCAATAATTGTTTTGGTGTTCCCATATATTTTAGTTTTATTTTATTTTGTTTATTTTATTTTTGTTTATTTTACATTTATTCATTTTTGAGAGACAGAGAGCACAAGCAGGGGAGGGGCAGAGAGAGAGAGAGAGAGAGAGAGACAGAGACAGAGACAGACATAGAGACATAGAGACATAGAATCCGAAGCAGGCTCCAGGCTCTGAGCTGTCAGCACAGAGCCCGACGCGGGGCTTGAACTCACAAACCGTGAGATCATGACCTGAGCCGAAGTCAGACGCCCAACTGACTGAGCCATCCAGGCGCCTATCCATATTTTTTAAATAACATAACTTTTCTTGCTCTTTCTTGATTGTTTACTTAAGAGTATAATTTATTAATGCCTTACAGTTGAAAATTATATTTGGCCAACTTTCACTCTCTCCTCCTATCATACTCTCAATATTGTTATATCAAGTTTGATTAATTAATGCATCTGGGTTTTTTTAGAATTTACATGCTTCTGTCTATAAATATAATTCGTGGTACACTTTATTGTATACTGACTAGTTATCATTTCCTTTATAACATTTGTTTTCCCTGTATTTAATACTGTGTTTTATTGTTACTACATTTTCCATGTACCTGTTACTACTTCACTGTTGTCATTTTGGGGATTCCTGTCACTTTTCTCCTGCGTTGGATCCTTTTGTCTCCTGGATCCCATATTTTTCTTTATTGTTGCAAGTGCTGTGTGTCTGTGTGTGGAACACATTTCTTTATTGTTAAGCATATATTATTTGTGGTGTCTTTAATATTTATATGATTTTAATTATAAAACAAATTACAGTGGGCTTATGTGATAGGAAATAGTCCATATAATTCAAATCTAACTAATTTCATTTCTTTATTTGGAAGTTAGAAACGTCTTTTAACTTTTAAGATTGAATGATATATTCTTGAATTTAAATATTCTTGAATTATTGAATTAAAATTTTAAAACTCTATTGAAATGTATACAGTTAATTTCTTGAAAAGGTTTTAATAAACAATTTTTATGCATTGTGTTACAGGAAAAATACATATATTAAATTATATTTTCTATTTGACTTCATTTATGACTTCCCTTTTGCAATCATTTTGTATTTAGTTTCACATCATCATTCCTTCCTGATGTGTATTTAAGCAAATTATTGCTCAGCAGCACATGCATTCGTACATGGAAGTGGATGGAATTGCTGTGGTCTCAGAATGCTGCTTTGGAATCTACACTGATTCTGGGTCCCTGGGAGAACACCTGGCAATTTTTGCTTGTTTGAAAATTCTGTGTAAAAGTTTTATTTAAAAAAAAATTTTTAAAAACATTTGCTTTTTTTTTTTTTTAACATTTATTTATTTTTGAGAGAGAGAGAAAGAGAGAGCGAGCGTGAGTGGGGGGGTGGGGCAGAGGAGAGGGAGGCACAGAATCTGAAGCAACTCCAGGCTCTGAGCTGGAGCCCGACATGGGGCTCAAACCCACAAACTGTGATGACGTGACATGAGCCGAAGTCGGATGCTCAATTGACTGAGGCACTCAGACGCCCCTGTGTAAATGTTTAAAAAGGAAGGATATTTCTCTTGTGTGCTCTCCTCCATCATTCTATCTCTGTGTCTGTGTGGCTCACTTTTCATAGACCTTGGTAATAATAGTTACTGTGTGGTTTAGATAACCTGCAAAATTATAGAACAAGTTGAACATAGAACATATAGTTGAATATAGAACTTATATAGAATATATAGAATATAGAAATATAGAATATAGTTGAATATAGAACAATATAGAACAACCTAAGTTGAGAACTCATGTATCATGTACTATGACTCTTTACCCCTACCATGTGGCAATTACTTTTCTAGATACTGGAGTGTAGTTGAGAGCAAAAGTGACAAATACTCCTTACTTGACATTCCATATATTTCAGTGGAGCTAATAATATTTTACCAAAAAATGCATTTGCAAATACAAAAATGTATTTATGGATGCACATAATCTGCAGATAAGAATGGGATGTTATACTTTAGTTAAATCCTTGTGTTTCTTTTTATCAGAGAGACTAAAATACTTGAGTATTTTAGTAAAATACTTGACTAGGATGGAATTGCAACTTGTTACACTTCAGCTTTGTGTTTTATGTCAGAATGTTAGCCTGTGATTCATCTAGGCAGATCTCTCTCTTGCTTCTGAACGTTTAACTTTGTAATTTGCAGTGATTTATTGAGTGGTTATAATAATCCTTCCTTTAACATCATGAATTAAATTTGTGATATAAACAAAAAGGGAGATAATATTCTGTTCTCATGACCAATATAGAAATTGCTCTTTGCTAATAAATAAAGCTTCTTCTTATTAAAGACAGATTCACTTTTAATGAGGTACAATTCATATTCTATAAAAATCACTATGTTAAAGTACATAATTTAATGGTTTTTAGTATATTTGCAAAGTTGTGCAACAATCACCATTTTCTAATTCTGGAACATTTTCATCACTCCCCAAAGAAGCACATATCTATTAGCAGTTCTTTTCCATTCTTTCCTCCTCCCAGGCACTGGCATACACAAATTACCTTTTTTCTCTATGGTTTTGCCTGTTTTAGCCATTTCATGTAAGTAGAATCCTACAGTATGTGGTTTTCTATGACTGACTTCTTAGCACGTTTTCAAGGTAGTGTAGCATGAATCAGTACTTTATTCCTTGTTGTGCAAAAATAATTTTCCATTATATGGCTATACGACATTTTGTATATCCATTTAGCAATTCATGGACATTTGTGTCATTCCCACTTTCTGGCTATTATGATTACTGTTTTGGAAATTTAGCTACAAATTTTTGAGTGAACATATGATTTTAGTTCTCTTTGTACATACGCAGGAATAAAATTGTTAGGTCATATTGTGACGGTATATTTGCTTCCTGAGGAAATGCCAAAGTGTTTTTGAATGTATTTGCACCATTTTATGTTCCAACCAGCGGTATATGACGTCTTGAATCCTCCACATCTTTGTATGCACCTGTTAATTTTGTTAGTTATCCTACTTGGTGTGAAGTGATATAAAGCTTATTATTTTTATGAGGAATTAAAATAATTTTAAAATCTTGATTTTTAGGTGCCGTACTCCTTTGTAGTGTACAAGGACTAGCAGTTAATATTGACCCAGTCTTATATACCTGGCTCATTTATCAGCCTCAGAAACGAACCAGTAGACATATGCAGCAGGTGAGAAATTTTTATAATTTATTCTCTTAATGAATAACGTTTTCTGTTTTCTCAGTCATTTGTTAAAGGTCTATATTGTCTGTGTTGATTTTTTTTAATTCCTCTGTCTTCCACTCTTCCCCTTTCAAGCAGTTTTACTCCTTCACTTCTAGACTGGAAACTCCAGCTCAAAGTGGAGTTTCATTGATTACTGAGGTGGATTTCTATGCAATTGCTTATAAAGCAGATACGTTAGACAATAGTTCAGGTAGTCCTGCTTTAGTGGCCTATTTTCTCTCATAGTGCCTAGATGTTTGTTCTGAGTGTCTGATACATAAGAATTGCATACTAATAGCTTTAATTTTCATTATCACTGTATTTCTTCTACATCTTTAGGTTTATTCAACAAGCATTCATTGGGTGCCCAACCCTTGGATCGGGATGGTTGGTGCAAAAGAGTTGGGATATGCACTTGTTTAAAAGAGTATAAATTACAAAGTATAAAACAGCTAATTGTATTTTCTGAAATGCTTAAATATATTCTCTGTGTCATGATTCTTAAATGTAATTCTGACAGAGTTTATTCCCATTTTAAAGATGAAGAAATTGATGCTAATTGAGATTTATTTCCCTATTGTCACACGTAGTAAATGGCAGAACTAAATATTTTTTCAGGCCAAATTTATGCTATATTGCATTTTCCCATTAGACTTAATTGTAATTTTGTAATATTCTAATTGGAATAGCTTTGCATCTTTTTTTTTAAAATATGGAACACTTCATGAATTTGCCTGTTATCCTTGTGCAAGGGCCATTCTACTCTCTGTATTGTTCCAGTTTTAGTATATGTGCTGCCAAAGTGAGCACTGTACCTTTTTTCCAAACTTAAAAACCAGTTGATAGAAAAATACACAATTTTATAATTACACAATACAACAAAAAAAAATTACCTGAATAGTACAATCCATGGCTCAAGGAGCATCTTTTTTTTTTTTTTTTTTTTTTTTAATGTTTATTTATTTTTGAGAGAGAGAGAGAGAGTGCAGGAGAGGGGCAGAGAGAGAGGGGAAAAGAGAGAGAATCCCAAGCAGGGTCTGTGCTGTCAGCACAGAGCCAGATGTGGGGATCAAATCCACGAGCTGTGAGAGTAACCAGAGGTTGGGTGGGGGGCGATTAACTTGATAAAAAAGTGACCTTTAGTGGTTTTATCATAGAGCCAAGTATAAGAGACTGTTAAGAATTGGCACCCAGTTCATAAAAGATTTGTTTTTTTTTGTAATTCGAGGTGTTTGAGACTTTATCCTGAAGGGTAAAGAGAAACTATAGGAAACTGATATAAAGAAATTTGAGAAGCATCTGGGTGGCTCAGTCAGTTAAGCGTCTGACTCTTGATTTCATCTTAGGTCATGACATCACAGTTCATGAAATTGAACTCCACATCGAGCTCTGTTCTGACAACACGGAGCCTGCTTGGGATTCTCTCTCCCCCGCTCTCTGCCCCTCCCCAGCTCATTCTCTCTCTGCCTTTCTCTCTCTGAAAAATAAAGAAACATTAGAAAAAAAGAGTTTTGAATTTTAGAAAGTTTACTCTAACAGAATGTTGAATTAAACTAAAGAAGAAATACAGAGGTAATAAAAATTACTACACAATTCTTAGTATTAGACACTCAGAACAAACATCTAGGCACTATGAGGGAAAATAGGCAAGTAAAATAGAACTATCTAAGATAGCCTCTAATGTATCTGCTTTAACCAGCAATTGCATAGAAATTCACCTCAATAGTCAATGAAACTAATGTCAGGGAGAATGTGAGAAATATTTTAATTGTAAATTATTTTTGCGATACAGTTGACATATTAGTTTTCAGGTGATGATTGTTGATGATAGTTACTGGTAATGATTTGATATTTGTATATGCTGTGAAATTTTCACCATAAGTTTGGCTGACATCCATCACAACACACAGTTGCATATTTTTTTCCTTGTTATGAGAACTTTCAAGATTACTCTTTTAGCAACTTTTAAATACACAATATGGTACTATTAACTATAGTCACATTGTTGTACATTACATCTCATGACCTATTTCTTTCATAAGTGGAAGTTTGTACCTTTTGATCCCTGTCACTCATTCATCCCCACTGCCCCCATGAGTTTTTTGTTGTTGTTGTTTGTTTGTTTTAGATACCACATAATATAAGTGAAATCATATGGTATTTTTCTTTCTCTTAATTATTTCACTTAGCCTAATTGCCTTATTAGGTCCATCCATGTTGTCACAAATGACAAGATGTCCTTCTTTTTTATGACTGAATAACATCCCATTATAAATTCTTCGTTGGTTACTTTATAAGTGATGGTAATTAGGTCCAGTTCACTAGAGCTATACCTGAAGGTCAGATAATGTTCTAGCAACTGAGGTAAATTAAAAATTCATTTGATTGATACCAAGCACCTTTATTTATTTTTAATTTTTTTTAATGTTTATTTTTGAGAGAGAGAGAGAGAGAGAGAGACAGACAGAGCATGAGCGGGGAAGGGGCAGAGCTAGATGGAGACATAGAATATGAAGTCGGCTCTAGGCTCCAGAGCTGTCAGCACAGAGCCTGATGCAGGGCTCCAACTCACAAACTGTGAGATCGTGACCAGAACTGAAGTCGGATGCTAAACTGACTGAGCCACCCAGGCACTCCAGATACCAAGCACCTTAAGATTTTCATATAATTTTATTTTGATTATACTGTTTCATAACAGTTTGAAATTAAATGTAAATATATATTTAAAAACATGTTTTTGAAAGTTCAAAAACAATAGTTTTATTTAAAAGAAAAACTAATAAATACCCATAATCCTATTCATTCAGAGTTATGAAGAATACTGGTATAAATACGTTCATAGCTAAATCTTTATGTTTTTCTTTAAGTATTCACTTAGAATATATTTTGGGGAAGTAATTAGTGTTTAAAGCCATGTATATCAGCATATTTTGAAACCTTTGTTATATTGCCACATAGCTTCCAGAATTACAGTTTACATTTTCGCTAGTACTTCATAGTATTAATACTTTACTACAATTCATCATATTCTTAGGTACTATTTTAGTCTTACATTTTTTTTAACATAGGAAATTGAAAGAATAGTGTAATTGATCCCTATGACCTTATCAGCTAGGTTTAATAATTACCAACTCATGGCTACTCATCTTCACTTTTAAAACTCTGTTGGGTGAAAAAATGCCAATATTTAGTAGTGAGAAAAACAGAGAAAATGGATAAACTCACATAGTAATGTTATGAGTGAAAATTGATGAATTGGCAGTATCTAGTAAATTGAAAATAAGCATAGCCTGTAACCCCCAAATTGCACTTTTGGATAAAACTGTGGTCTTAACAAAAGATCCTAAGGACCCTGAAGAGTTGTGTATAAGCCTTTCTTGCAGTATTCATTGCAGTAGTACAAGACTGGAGACAACCTGAATGACCGTCTCTAAGGAAGTGGATAAATAAAACACAACATATTCACACAATATGATAATTTATTAGTAGAAATTATACAATAGGTCTTAATATGGATGTCTCAAAATTGTATTTAATGCAAAAACCAAATTTCAAAGGAAATATGCAATATGAAAGCATTAATGTATATTTCTCCAAAACTACCCAAATAAATAAATAAATAAATAAGTAAATAAATAAGTAAATGGTGTATACATATGAGTGTGTGTGAATAGGGATAGGTGTAAAACATTTCAAGGTTTATATGAGGATCATAATAGTGGTTGATTCTGGGAGGAATGGGTAGTTGGTTCACAATTGGAGGGTATTTTAGCTTTACCTGCAATATTTTGCTCGTCTCTAAAAAACAAGGAAATATGATAAAAATTTTAACAGACAGTAATTATTGGATATAATGGAATGTGTATGTTATTTTATTCTTAATAATTTCCTGGGTGTTTTTTTTTACATTTATTAAATTAATGGAATTTTACAGGAAAAACAACAGAAGATTTTAGGTATTTTCGGATCATGGAATATTGATACTGCAAGGGTAGGATAAATCTGGGGCTGGGATACAACTAATATTTGAGGAAATATCCAGTACCAAAAGGTAGAAGAATATTAGTAGAACAATCGGAGTTTGCTAAAAATAGTTTATTTTGATATTTTGAAATACTAAAATACTGGATACTCTGTCAGTCAGTATTGCCTGACATATAGTGTGTACATTAGCAATCATTCAGGAAATATTTATGGAGGGTCTTTTGGATATCATTGTAGATATTTGGAATACAGTTGCATAGAGGACATATCAGAGTCTTGCTGTCTTGTTAGGAAGGGTTTTTCTTAGGGCTTTTAATGTCTCTTTGCCTATGTGAAAATGACCCAGTTTGAGTCACCCAAAAGAATGATTTTTTTGTTTGTTGTTGGATATTACCAATATTATGGCTTTCATGAATCTCATCTTTCAGCTATTTTAGCTTGAATTAAATATCACCCTATGCTTAACATAATTTTTCTCTAATATATTAATTTGAATCTGAACATGGGTGTAATCTTTTGGAATACTTAGTCATATTCCAGGTTTATAAATGATGGCCAAGATATTCAAGGGATTATGGAATCAGTAAATACTACCACCTAAAAGGAACTCCCATATTTTATAGTTGAGTAATTTTAAATGCATTAAAACTTAAGGGTATGTTGAACTTTTCTCATCTTGGTCTTAAGATACTATTTCCTAATTAGGTTTGTACAAATATTATCAGTTTTACTAAATAATATGAAAGCAGCTCATATTTATCTTTCCATTTTCTCATTTTCACCTTTCTTGTCCTTTTACTTAGCTTAAGTAGCAACTTTTAAAATAATTTGCCTTTTCCCTATATTTCATAACTTGATTGATTGTAATATATAGATAATGTACTTGTGTTCTGATTGGAATATTTACTCACATTAAAAGTAATATTAAATAAGTAATATAGGTTGGGTGGGACATAAAGTTGGATCTTTTAAAAGTATGATTGTTGTGCTGTTGAGAGTAACACTAGACTGCACTGCAGCCTGACCAGCCCCTCCAGATTTACCGTCTGATGCAGCTGTATTACAGTTATCATCTGTTGTTTCCCAAGCTGCAATTTCCTTCTCAATTTGTGGCTAAAACCCAACATTGGATGATTGTTTTCCACCCAGTTCAACATTGATCTTTGATCCTGCAGCAAACTTAAAAAATACCTTTTTTTTCTTTTTTGCCAAAAATCTGACAAGATTGTATTGGGCGTCATCAGCAGTAACATCAGACTTTATTTCACTGAATAAAGATGAAACAGCTGCTTTATTGTCCAATTCAGCACTCATGCATTCAATATAGGATCATAATGTTTTCCAGCTTTCTCTAGCTACAGATACTTTTCTGTGTTTTCTAAATATGCTGTGGGTATCACTTTGACAGATAAAACGTAGAAATTTTCAGCAATTCTTTTTTAAGTTGAACTGTAACATATAATTAATCACTTTATAGATATACCTAAAAATATTTGTCGAGGGTAACTTTTTTCCCCTACTAATTATAATTCTCAAAGTTATAGTTTTGATTTGCCTTTGACATATTATCTTTATGCTTTTTACCGAAATTTATTTTAACTTCCATTTATTTCCAAGCTATCTTATTTTTTCACATAGAATTGTAATTTTACATTGAAATTGTGAAGTGTCTCTGTGTTATTTTGTGTGTATAAGAGAGACAGATATGAAGAGAGAGGGAGGTACTGAGGGAGGGACACATTGATTAATTTAAAATAGCAAAGCTTCAACACCATTTATGAAGGACTTTCCTCAGTGTTACCATGTTTAACCTTCACTGCTTCAGAAATAGTAAATAATTTCAGTGTTTTTTTGCCTCTCTCCAGCAGCCTGTGGTAGCTGTTCCTCTTGTTGTGCCAATTAGCAGAAGGAAAGAGGATGAGGTGTCAGTTGGAAGTGCACCCCTGGCAAGGCAACAGTCATATCAGGCCTCTGAATATGCCAGCAGCCCTATAAAAACAAAAACAATAACAGGTATGTGTCACAAATTCTAAAAGGTCTGTGATTTTACCCTATCTCTGAGCTAATAAGATACCAAGTTATCTGGGCCACAATTTCATGAATTCTGGACATGAGACTCCTAGAATGGAGACAAAAGACTATTATCTTACAGTATTAGCAGTAACTAGAGTATTACCTTTTTCTTGTGTCACTGTCCTAATCCTAATTGCCACAAGGTGGCACCAAGAAGTTCAGATGATACCTATAGTCAATGGATTATGTTACAGAAGAGGAACCCTCAATTTAGGGAATCTGCATCTTTTCTAATGGGTAGAAAGCATGTCTGCCATTTTCTCTAGAGGGAGACACTATTTGTATCTTGCAAGGGTGTAAGCAAACTTGCCCTTTGCTCAAAAGGACAGTATTTCTGCCTTTTGAGGCTGAATGCTATGCAAATATCCTTGAAAGGACAATTGGGAACAAAGGCACTCACTGCTTCCACTTTCAAGACATTCAAAAACACTAGAGACGAATAGAAAATTGTCTCCTGATAGTATGTTCTTTCTTAAGGTGAATTCTTGCAAAACACAATATATCTCAATTTTCTACCTCTCCCTTCTCTCATTTTCTCAGCTAGATCATCTATGCAAATACAGAACATAAATATTCTTCCATAAGACAATTGTAAATTTCCATTTGTGTAACAAAACACTTTATCATTGCATTTATAATTTAAATTACATGACATAGACTATATATGAACTATGATCATAGATTGTTTATGTATCTTCCTTCTTGAATGCCCACCATTTTTGCTTCTCTGGAAACCTTGGTGCTGTCTTGAGAATGCTGTGTGGTAACCATTTTCTTTGCATAGAATTAAGTTTCAAAAGTTTCTGTTCTATTTTTAATTAGAGTACACTGTTCCTGTTTGAGTTTTAATTTAAAAAATGTTTTATGAGGGGTCCCTGGGTGGCTCAGTTGATTATTTTTGATTTCAGCTGAGATCATGATCTCATGATTTGTGAGATTGAGCCCTGTGTTTGGCTCTTTGATGGTAGCATGGAGCCTATGGGATTCTTTCTTTCCCTCTCTCTCTCTGCCCGTCTTCCACTTGTGCGTCTGTGCTCTCTTGAAAAAAGTTCTATGATCCTTTGTATCCACTTCTAAATGAAGTTACCACTGTTTCACTCATTATTTATATTGCATCATAAACTGTAATGAATTTGGTAAATGAATTCATAGCCTTTTACACATCTTCTTTTTACTCTTACTATCTTAACCTTTAAATTGTATAGTTCAGTTAGTGTTAAGTATATTCACATCATTATGAAATGCACATTTTAATTTTTCAACTGGATTTTACAGTGGAGAAATGTGAGAGTTAACTTATTATGCCTGAATTCTTGTTAAAATGAGTTTTTATTTTTGTAGTTTCAGCCTAAGTTAGTCTTGGTCTTAAGTTCATTCCCAACGCTTATATAGTATTTTTGGCACATGAAGGCCAACAAAGCTTGGTGATCCTGCACTGGGCTTGATTTCACGTTGTGATTATTCAACAGGAAGCAGACATCTTCCCCCTCTAGTCTCAATTAACCAGTATTAAATAGTTGGCTACAGGGAGAACATATGTTTGATGGTTGGAAATGTGTTGACAGCAGAACAATACTATTTCAGTGTTATAGGCACATAGGGCAGACCAAGCCAGGATAAAAGTATGTCTCACATGAAGACAATATATTATCACAAAAATCTAAATAATATTCTAGAGAATCTATTTTGAAAACTAGGAACCCCCTAAAAGGTATGACATGTGTTTATCCTATGTTTTGGAAATGTTATGAAAATTAATTTGGAACTGTTGATGACAATGTCTGTAAGGGAAACGAAAAATTGAAAAAGCAGAATGCTCCATAAGTGATAGCTTTTTAAAAAATACTAGCTATTTTTATCTTACATGTTTATATATTACTTCTCTAGTTCAAAGTACTATAAGTGCACTGTTAAAATAATAGAAGGTCTTTTAATTTGACTTCTTAAATACCACCAAGATAATAATACATTAAGACATCTGTTAATTAATGATGTACATTTTAGTAGATCATGCCACAATTTATAAGTATGGACCTTTAGCTTGTGACCATGATGGTATAACAGGGACTAGATTTATATTTCTGCTATAAATAAGAAACTTTTCTAAATACGTGGGAGAAAAAAAAAGGTTTCTAGACATTAGAGAATATGCAGTACAGGACTGTGATTCATTGTAAAAGAGAAACAAAACAGTCAAGCCCTAGAATTGCCCTGGCTTTCTTGCTAACGGCATGCTCCAGACCATAGAGCAGGGTGCAATATATTAAGCTGAGCTCAGCTGTCTTGCTGAATTGAAGTTTAGGGAGGTAGAGTGACTGAAGCATTAGGAGGTGGAGATGACTGCAAATCATGGAATACAATTCTAGAGAGAGAGAAAGTAGTGTTCTCATTGAATATTTGCTAAATAAATAGTAAGACATGCATGCATGGGATGAGACTCTACACAGTTGGGTGAAAGATGACCAAGGAACTGTGGTCTGAATGATTCCCAGAGCTCACACAGGGCTAGAAGGCATTCAGGTCCTACTGTCCATAAAATGCAATCCCACTGATTATTCAGGACATTCAATAGGGATTCCAGAAAAGCCATGCCTCCATAGTGTTCATAGTGGACATAAAGTATCAAAAATGTAAAGGCTACCCTCGACTCACTTTAAACAGTTTAAAAAAGGCTCTGAAGCAACAAAAACAGTGAATAAGTGCTGGCAAAATGAAGCCCAACACTATTATGAGGAATATAAGAAGATCCAGACATGTAACAAGTTAAAATCACAGTGTAACATATTCAATCAAAAGCCAAAGGAGATGCAAAGAAGTAGGAAACTTTGACCAGAAAAAGAAGCCAGTATAAATAAAGAGATGGCATAGATGATAGAATTAGTAGGTATATTAAATACTTGTACATTCAAACAGGTATTGTAACTAAGTTAAAGTATTTAAGGAGAGATGAGTACATTTTGTAGGGAAATGGAAGATATAATAAAGAATCAAGACCAGCTCTAGAGTTGAAAAATATATGTGAATGGAGAAACTGGGTAGAATTAGCAATAGAGTATACATTACTGAAAAAGAAATCAACCTTGAAGACATAGCAATAGAAACTTGCCAAAATGAAGCCAAATGAAGAGCATAAATGGAAAAAAAAAAAGTGTTCAGAACTTTAGTTGATGGGGGATGATAATTTGGATAGAGTAGGTCTCACTGAAAGTTTGACCACATACTTGAAGCAGGTAAAGGTAAAGGAGGGAGCCATGCATGTATCTTTAGAAAAAATCATACAGGATTGTATATGTATCTTGGAATAAATTATCCAATCTAACCCCTTCACTTTATAATTATGGAGATTGATTAATAAAGAGGTCAGGCAACTTATCCAAGGTTAAAAATGGTTTAGTGAGATTTTTTCCAGATTATGTATTTAATTCCCCCCCCCCCACCTCTCCTCTGATAACTGTCAGTTTTCTATAGTTAAGAGTCTATTTCTTGGGCGGGGGGGGGGGGGTTTGGTCATTTATTTTGTTTTCTAGATTTCACATATGAGTGAAATCATATGGTGTATGTCTTTCTCTGACTGATTTATTTTGCCTAGCATTACACTCTATACCTCCATCCATGTCATTGCAAATGGCAAGATTTCATTCTTGTTGATGGCTGAGTAATATTCCTCTGTGTGTGTGTGTGTGTGTGTGTGTGTGTGTGTGTGTGTGTGTGTATACACATATATACACATACCTCATCTTTATTCATCAGTGGATGGAATAGGTGATGGGGATTAAGGAGAGGACTTGCTGTGATGAGCACCTGGTGTTTCATGGAAGTACTGAATCACTATATTGTCATCTGAAACAAATATTACACTCTATGTTAACTGGAATTTGAATAAAACCTTAAAAAAATAAATCTCTCAATATGAATATTTATATTGCTTCTTGATTTATAAAGGAAGAATAATAGGTTAAACTATTTAATCCTTTTTGAAAACTCTTTCTCAGTTTGATCACTGTTTTACTCTGTGCTTCACATTCCAGTTGGGAAATTTTTTTCCAGTGCTGTGTGAGGTGCTTTGATGAAGCTATTTAGCAGATTATGGAAAATAACCCTTGAAAAGTATGTAGCACCCTGGTGACTTTCAGTAGCTAGCATATTTTTTCAGTGTATTAATGAACCTGTAGGAAATTCACACACACTCTCTCTGTCTCTCTCTCTCTCTCTCTGTCTCTGTCTCTCTCTGTCTCTCTCTCTCTCTCTCTCTCTCTCTCTCTCTCTCTCACACACACACACACACACACACACACACACACACACACACACAAAGTTCCAGATTATCGTAGTCATTCTGTGAATATTAGTTGCCTTTCATTTCTTAGAGGCAAAAGAAGCCCTAAAAATCAGGTCTGTGCAAATTTAGTCATCTACTATTTTACCTCTAATACGCAATATGTAACTGGCTAACTTCAGGACATTCTTTTTGTCAAGAGATTACTCTAAATTTTCAGCCCAGTCCCATAGGATGAAAATAGTGAAGAATTTTACATCAGAGCTACCAATAAGGATATGATGGGAAACACCTATACCTCTGTGATGAGCATGGAAGATTCTGCCACTCTTTAATTGGGTGTTAATTCAGTGTTAAGTTCCTGGATGACACTCAGAAGTGAAGTGCTACTGCTGACATATTTTTTCTTTCTTAATACATATTTTTAAGTATATCTCACAACCATTGATGTGTTTCAAAAAATAAAAAATTTATGCTGTTTCAGATGTTTACATTTTTTGTCAAGAATATGGAAATTTAATCTTATTTAGTTCTCAAAGAGAATTAAATATGAAAATCGTGAAATTTTAAAAACACTTTGTGTATATTACAAATCGAGAAAAACTGCAGAATTTTTTAAAGAATGTTTGACAAGGAACTTAGGTTATCAGGTAAAATATCCCTAATTACATTTTTTTCTGACCTCATTTTAAAATACAGTATGTTTATTTAATTGCTTTTTTAAGTTTATTTATTTATTCTGAGAGAGAGAGAACAGGGGAGGGGCAGAGAGAGAGAGAGGGAGAGAGAGAATCCTAAGCAGGCTCCACGGTGTCGGCACAGAGCCTGACACAGGGCTCGAACCCACGAACTATGAGATCATGACCTGAGCTGAAACCAAGAGCTGGATGCTTAACTGACTGAACCACCCAGGTGCCCCTGAAAATATAGTATTTTTAAACTAAGCAAGAGTTAAACAGTGTAGTTATAATAATTAAGGTTGAGTTAATTTTGGCTGAAAATATCAGAAAACTCTCAGTAACAGTAGTTTAAACAAGATTGAGTTTTGTCTGTCATGTGAAAGCTTAACGGTAGACACCGCAAGGTGTTAAGGCTCTCCAGGGTCAGGTACTTTTTTATTCTGTTACGGGTGGCCTTTGTTACCAGACTTGACTAACTGTCCACAATGGATGCTTCAACAGTATATCGTATCTGCATTTTAGTGAGCAGAAATGAGAAACAATAAGTTGCCTTACCTCTTTGAAAAGTATACAGATGTTCTACACTTCAATTTTGCTACTATACTCTTGGCCAGAAACTACTCGTGTGATCATATCTAGAACTGTATAGGGTCTCAGGAGTGTAGTCTGTACTTTTAAAGGCCCACATGCATGACCGAAACACTGGGCTCTAACTGAGAAAAAAAGAGAATAGATACTGCAGGTTATTTAGCAGCCTCTGCCACAGAACTTAAAATGGAATACCATAAGCTGGAGCTTTGGGAGAAAGTAGAAAATATTTTCCTTTAAATGAGACTATCAGAAGACAGTGTCAGTGAAAGTGTTGTCATGTCTGAGATGTTGCTTAGATTTTTCACAGTGAGTTATAGAGGCTTATGAGTCATTGACATATGGATCATACACAATCAGAACCACAGAGTGTATCATCTCCCGGGGAAAGCATACACAGAAAAATGAGAAAAAAAGCCCCAAATTAAATTCTGAGCAACTATTTATTTAAAGATTAAGGAGAATGAGCCAATGGAGAGATTGAGAAGCATTATTCTGAGAAGTAGGCAGTAAAGGTGTATGCATATGCATGTATACCTGTGTACATATGACATATATATGACATAACTGAACAGCATTTCAAGATGAGGGTGGGTAACTGCCTGGTACACAGTAGACTCGTCAAGAACAAAGAGGCAGAAAAATTTCACTTGGCCTGAGGAGCTTCACTTATTTGGAAATGAATGGGATTTGAAACAGCCACACTGTACCCCACTCTGTCAAGAAATTTGAGTATACAGACACTGGTTATGTCTTGGGTTGTGGTCTCCTGGTTCGTGGGTTTGGGCCCCACATCCAGCTCATAGCTGTCAGCAAAGTCACCTTTGCATCCTTGATCCCCCCTCTCTCTGCCCCTCCCCTGCTTGTGCTTACTCTTTCTCGGTCTCTCAAAAAATACATAAAATTTTTTTAAAACATTTTTAAAAAAAGAGTTAAAAAAAATTTTTTTAAATCATTTTGTCCACAGGCAATGTAACTTGTAGGATGGCTTTAAGTGGTGAGATTTCCAAGTTTTGCTAGTAAGAATTGCTCCTGAAGGCACTGATGTATTTTGGATTCTAATTTTAAGAATTGTGTGTTGTAAATAAATACAATATAGTTATTCATCTAAAAGTGTTTAAGTCATCCTTAATTTGATTAAACTTGAATGTTCAGTAGGTATGTTCCTAGTTATAGGGTGAAGTTAGTATTAATATATGCAAAGTAAATTTTTTGTGGACTTATGTATATTAGAAGTTGCTCACTTTAATCATGTAGTTTAGCATAAAATTCCATTCCTTTGTGATTAATTAGGTATTTAATTTCATTGGAAAATATTAAAGCATTGGAAAACATTGCATAATATACAATTGATTTTATTCTCTCAGGGATAAAATGTGGTTTAAAGTATATTTTCCCCTTTTGGAATAGAATAAGGTTTAGAATAAAATGAAGTATATCTAATGAAGTACATAAAAAAAAAAAAAATGGAAAAACCATCCAGAAAGTAATCAGAGAACTTAAGGAAAATATACATTTACTAAATTGCGTTTTTCCATTTGTATTTTTAAGAACCATTATTTTTTATTTCTAAATCTAGAATTTATGAGGTAAAACATTAACAGTCTGTAGAACTTGACATAAAATTGAGTATTTGAATTATATGTTTATTTCTAAGCTTATCTTCCTAAAGAATTTCAACAGATGCCATATTATAATGTTATATCAGCCATAATAGTCTAGATGGTTGTAGCTATGGAGTATTTTTAACATTTTGTTTTTTTAATGTTTCATAACATATCTATGCATCATTTGATGATATTCTTTTATAGACATATCTGGTAATTACACTACTCACTTGGTACTACAACATACCTGAATTTCTTGCATTGCTAGTTTTGATATGAGGACTCCTCAAGTAAATCATCAGTTCATAAAAAAATGTAATTTATACTTTTTCAGTGTGTCTCTTGGTGTGTGTGGCAGAATGTTTTATAGTTAGTGTTTGTTCATTAATTCCAAAAACGTGTTGAGTTTTTTAAGCATACTAGGTTTATTGATTTTTTAAAAAAATATATTACAATTTATGTAGCATGCACATAATTCTTTCCCTCTTGGAACTTTGATTCTTGAAAAGTATATGTAATTATTATTCATATTTGTACCTTCTTGGCTTATTTTTAATTTCTCTAGGTCTTGTATAGCAGACGACTTATTTAGGTATGATTTCTTTTAATATGTCCAATTTTACTCTCATTTTTTACTTTGAAAGTAGAATATAAACTGTACTAAATTTTCTCAATGGAGATGACTTTAGAAGGTAAAGTATTTTAATGCTGAGAAATTATTTTTAATTTCTACATTCTATTGGAATTATTTTATTTAGACTACAAAGGAGAAAAAACCCCAGAAAAGCACTGTTTTTGGTTTCCATGAACACATCTGAAGCAGGCTCATATTTTGTTAAAAGCATTACTAAACAGTAAGTGATTAAATTAAAACAAGTACAGAGAACACAGCCTGGTTGCAAATAGTTCATCTTTACTAGCCTTCACCTTTTTATCTTAGTGCATTCCTATTTGGCAAGAATCTTTGGGCAAGCATCTGGAGTGTACCATTTATTGATATATACTTTAATATGTGTATCACTATACTAGTATACTATAAAACACGAAAGATAATTTCATTAACATTTAAATGTTTTTATTCTGATAGTTTTAATATATCAATAATATATCAATATATCAGTAATATTCCAGTGAGACTAATATTGTGCTTCACTTCTTAAAATAAAATTTAATACTGTGTTGTAAAAACTTAAGGTTTAGTTCTTAATTCAGCTTGTTTTAATAGTTGATTTTAGTGGCTGACATCATTGAAAAGCCACCTCACTGAGATACATTATATCCTAGAGGGAAAAGACCATCATTAGTGCACTGAGGACACTTATTTTTTCAGTCCTACCCATTTTGTCAAAGGCCTTTGTTGAAATAAGGGTGGTAGATTTCCATCTTCCTTTTATCAATAAGATAGTCTTCCAACTTAATGGAAAGTGTTGCCTTTTTTTAAAATAAATTAGTGATATCTTTAATCCATAGGTTTAGATATGTCTGTTATATAGGAATCTTTTGAAAATGTATATACAAATTATGAGGATTAGTTAAAGGTAGAGAACAAAATTTAGAAATCTGATGAACTTTGTGTATGTAGGTAATATGCCACAATTAATTTAAAGTCAATGAAAGATTGAAGGGCCCGTGCCAATTTCTTCTTGTTATTGAATGTCTAATTTTCCTCCAGTATATTTAGCATTGTGTTATCTGTAGCCTTCTGACATAGGGATGGACCTCAATGTAATCCTAATTTACTAAATATTAACAAACTATGTGTCTTTCTCATTTTTAGATAAAAATAAATATGGGCGCCTGGGTGGCTCAGTCGGTTAAGTGGCCGACTTCGGCTCAGGTCATGATCTCGCGCTCCGTGAGTTCGAGCCCCACGTCGGGCCCTGTGCTGACAGAAAGAGCCTGGAGCCTGTTTCAGATTCTGTGTCTCCCTCTCTCTGACCCTCCCCTGTTCATGCTCTGTCTCTCCCTGTCTCGAAAAAAAAAACAAAAACAAAAACAAAAACAAAACAAAAAAAAAAAACAACAAAAAAATAAATATGAACAGACATTCTCATATTTTTCCCCAGAGCTCAATGGATGGTCTTACAGTTTTGCACACTACATTATTGGAGCTCACTGCTATATTAGGTTGTTGTTACATGTAAGTTTAGGGTTATCTGAAGGAAGTTCCTTATAAGGCTCAGGTGGGAGAGTGCCAAGGATCCTAGTTAAACTGGGAAAAGTATTGACTAACATAGTTGAAGAAATCTTCTGGAGATGGAGATAAAATCAATAGCATCTCCAAATATGCAAGTTCAGGTAGTGTCATAGAGACAGTGACCAGTGGATGTGATAATGGAAGGAGTGAGAGCCAATTAAGGAAGGCAGGCAGTAAGGTTGGATAGTTCTTGAAGAAGTAAGGTTGTGAAATGGGGAGGTAAGCTCCATGATATGCTTGGGCATTTTGGATGTAGGCTGTGTAATGATATTGTGAGGGCTGGGCAGGTACACCTATTAAGAATTGACTGGTTTTCCTCTGAATAGATAGGTGACTCTTTTAATAGGGAAGAACACATTTTTAAATTAGGATTCTGGTTGCAAGAGACTGAAACTTTTAAAATTTATTTTAAATTTTAAAAAGCAGGAGTATTTTGTTGATTCGCATAACCAAAATGGTAAGAAAAGCAAAGATCTTTCCTTTGGAGTGACTTCAAAACAGAGACTCCATACCATCGGGATTCTGCCTTTTTTGTTGGTTTAACTTTTTTTTTTTTTTTTTTTTTTTTTTTTTTTTTTACTGAACATAGGTTTCTTGGCTTAGCAGTGTACGTGGCTGTGGTTCCTGTGGACTCACATACTTAATTCTCTGTGATCAAAGGGAAAGATCTGGTCTAGTATCTGTTGAAAACCTACCTGAGGAGGATTTTGTTTGGCCTCTCTTAGATCATATGCATACATCTTAATCACTGTGGCCCGGGAGGTTAGGTACTATGATTGGCCCAGTTGCAGCCCAAGTTAGGTCATATATCCTCTTCTGTGTTTAGGAGCATGAGATGTTACACCAGAAGATGGAAGAGTAGCAGAAACATGGCTCCTGGGAATAATTTGTGAGGCAGGCAGGCATTCTAGTTTATGTCCACTAATTTTTCATTTTCCAATTAGTCACAACAGGTTTAAAAGACAAAATGTTGATTATATAACACTTAGACTAAATCACATTCACAGATTTGTGTTTTGATAGGATGAGGTAAATGGTTTATGAAGGTATTGCACATATGAATTAGGAGCCCAGGAGAAAATCTAAACTTGAAAGCTACAGGATGCATAAGACAGATGGCTGCCTACAGCAGGTTTCATGTTTCTTTATCTAGAGTTTATTCATTTGGGGTAAAGGATTTAGGAAGTGTTTTTGATGTTCTACTTCAGACAGTTTATTAATTTTACAACTTTGTTTCATTATAAAGAACTTTTTCTAGTGATTCATTAATTTGAACTATCATAAGATTTCAAAAGTATGTCAGTTAATTTTGAAGTTCTTTGAGAAAACGTTGTGATGTTAATAAGTACATTGAAAGGTTTTTGAATACAGAGTTCTTTGGAAATAAGTTATTTTAGTTTTTACATGAACTGGCAAGAATTCAGCTAAAATTCAACCAAATTGTTTTGTATGCAGTCTTCCTCCCCCCCCCCCCTTTTTTAGCAGTCAGAACAAGATTATAGTTTCCAGATGAAATTCTGAATGTCACATGGTGATGACATATATTTTCCTGGTTGGCTCAGCATGAGATGCAATTTTGCATGCCATGTCACGCTGACTTGCAGAATCCAAAAGCCATTATTTCCCAAGGGGCTTTCAAGAGTGATAGTATCGAATGTAGTTTGTATTTTGATGAAAAGTCTCAGGCATTATTGCAGTTTCTATGGCAAGTTGCTTAAAGCTTTATATACTCTCTAAACTCTAGAAATTTAAAAATAGTCTTACTATGTAAAAATCACTTTTTCTTCAAGTTATTTAAATTTATGTTGCCAAATTAAGTTGCCAAAAATAATGATCAGTGTAAGATACGGATCAAGTTAAGAAGGTATGGTGGAAAAACCAGTAGATTAGAGACCAAAAAAATCTAGCTTTTGATCCTATTCCTACTCCCATGTCAAGCTAACCTCATACACCTGGATTTTCTTCATTTAGAATATGGTAATAAGTATACAAACAAAAGCTCACAGATTTAAGTATTATTATAAGACTTAAATAAAGTGGCACCTGGGTGCTCAGTTGGTTAAGTGTCGGACTCTAGATTTCAGCTCAGGTCATGATCTCATGGTTTGTGAGTTTAAGCCCCGCATCAGGCTCTGCCCTGACAGCACGGAGCCTGCTTGGGATTCTCAGTCTCCCTCTCCCTGTCCTTCCCCTGCCTGTGTTCTTTTTCTTCTTCTCTCTTCAAAAATAAATTTAAAAAATAAACATTTTAGAGGAACCTGGGTGGCTCAGTTGGTCAAGTGTTTGACTTTAGCTCAGGTCATGATCTCGCGGTCCATGGGTTCAAGCCCTGCATCGGGCTCTGTGCTGACAGCTCAGAGCCTGGAGCCTGCTTCAGATTCTGTCTCCCTCTGTCTCTGCCCCTCCCCCACTCACGCTCTGTCTCTCTCTTTTCTCAAAAATAGATAATAAAACATTTTTAAAAATTTTAAAAATGAACATTTTTTTTTAAAAGGAAGGTATGTGGAAGTTCTAGAAAATGATAAAAACACATTCAGATAGAAAGTAAATTTCACATTTTTTTATGTTTACATTTTAAAAGGAAAGGTATAAACTCTAAGCAAAGTGAAGCTTATTGTTTTATCTAGTTCCTTCCAGGATAATTTTATATTTTCTTTTCTCTGTTTGATATTAATCATCTTAAAGTTGCCTTAAAGGCCAGTATTTCCATTCATGTTTACATAATAACACTTCTTTCACACTGATGATCTATGCTACAATTGTCTTGACTGAGTTGCTTTGTTATACCAGTCTCCCCTTCCTCCCTCCCTCCCTCCTAAACATTTCTGTTTAGGTATCTTACAGGCCACTCAACCACTCAAGCCTAATGTGTCAGATCTGTACAACTATGTACCCCACCCCCACCACCACCATTGACCATGTTATTCAAGGATGAAACTTTGAATTCAGTGGCTTTTTTCCCCTGTCCATTCTGTTCATATGCTGCATCCCAAATCAGAGCCACATAATTTCTTGTACAGAATAATGTAAGGATGTCCTAAATAGTTTCACTTGTGTCATTTCCAAATTATCTCATCATCTGTTCTCAGTTACCCTAATCCATTGTCCAGATGACAGCAAGAATCATCCTATTACAAATCTAAATTGGATGATTTTATTCCCTGCTTAAAACACTTCAGTAACTTCTTATTGCATTTGAGATAAAATCCAAACTCCTTACCATGGCCTACAAAGTTTGACCTGATTTAGCCTCTGTCCTGTTCTTCCATTCATCATTTGTCATTTTTTTTTTCTTACAATGATCCTCTTTCTTCAAACACTCCATGCTTTTTCTTGCCTGGGATCTTTTGCATGTGCTGTTTCCACTGTTCTCATTGCTCCTGCACCCCCCACATACACACTAAAACACTCAAAATGGAAGTATTTTTATTTTATGTACAATGAATAGGCATTACAGTAGGTATCTTGGAGGACCCATTCAAGGTGGCTCACATAATCCAATTTAATGAAGCCCATATTCTTCCCATACTGAAGGAGACCCTGGAGGCACATAGTGACACAGTATTTCCACATCAGACTTTGCCGGTTTGTGCAGATGGGACAGGAATGACAACCCAGGCCAAATTTCCTTGGATGGCCACAGTAGAGCTCCTGGTGACCCATCTTGCTCTCTCAGATGGAACAAGGCAAAAGTTCATTGCTCTTTTTGTAGCTATGTACTCTTCATACTCCTAGTCTTAGTTTAAATGTTATGCTTTCAGTAAAGAAACCTCTATTCAGTCTTTCTCAAGTAGGTCTGTGCCACTCTGCCAGGATTCCCTACCTTAGCACCTCTTTTCTGCCCTTGTAACACCTACCAGAGTTTTTCATTCTTTCTTTTCTTTCTCTTAGTCTAGAATATGTGTATCAAGAACCATATCTGACTTGTTCACTTTTTAAAAGTTGAGGTATAATTGACATATGTTACATTTATCTCAGGTTTACAGCATAGTGATACGATACACATGTACACTGTGAAATGGTCACAATTGGGCTAGTTAATATCCATCCCTATACATAGTTACCGAAAATATTTTTTCTTGTGATGAAAAATTTTTTAATATTTACTCTCTGAGAGACCATCAAATATGCAATACAGTGTTATTGACTATAGTCACCATGCTGTACATTACATCCCCATGACTTGTTTCTTTTATGCTGGAAGTATGTACCTTTTCACCCCCTTAACCCATTTCAGACACACCCTTCACCCATTTCGTCCACCCCTTTTCTCTGGAAACCACCAGCCTGATCTTTGTATCTATGAGTTTGGTTTTTGTTTTTTGTTTTGTTTTTAAGTTCCACATAGAAATGAGATCATATGGTATTTGTCTTTCTTTGTCTGACTTATTTCACTGTCCTTGCAACCCATCTCTGTTATTACAAATGGCAAGATTTTCATTTTTTTGTGGCTGAATAATATTTCATTGTATGTTTCCATATATTATATATACACACATGCCTATACATATATAGATACATATATGTGTATATGTGTATTAACCTCATTTTCTTTTTCCATTCATCTATAAGCAGACACTTAGGTTGTTTTTATATCTTGGCTAGTGTAAGTAATACTACAGTGAACATCGAGGTGCATATATCTTTTCTAGTTAGTATTTTCATTTTCTTTAGATGAATACACAAAGGTGGAATTGTTAGATCATATAATAGTTCTGTTTTTAATTTTTGAAGGAACTTTCTATCCTGTTTTTCATAATGGCTTCACGAATTTACATTTCAACCAATAGCGCACAAGAATTCCCGTTTTTCTGCATCCTCACCAGCACTTGTTATATCTTGTCTTTTTGATAATAGCCATTCTCACACGTGTGAAGTAATATATTAGTTTGGTTTTGACTTACATTTCCTTGACAATTAATGATTTTGAGCATCTTTTATGTACCTATGGGCCATCTGTATGCCTTCTTTGGAAAATGTTTATTTAGATCTTCTGCCCAATTTTTAATTAGATTTTTTTGTTTGTTTTTGCTATTGAGTTGTATGAGTTCTTTACATATTTTGGATATTAACCCCTTGCTAGACATATGATTTGCAGATAGTTTCTCGTATTCAGTAGTTTGCCTTTTCATTTTGTTGCTGGTTTCCTTTGCTGTGCGGAAGCCTTTTAGTTTGATATAGTCCCACTAGTTTATTTTTGCTTATGTTGCCTTTGCTTTTGGTGTCAGATTCAAAAAATGATTGCCAGGATCAATGTCACAGAGCTTACTGCCTGTGTGTTATGGTTCAGGTGTGACATTTTGTTAAGTCCTTAATCCATTTGAGTTAGTTTTTGTGTCTGGTGTAAGATAGGGCTCCAGTTTCATTCTTTCGTATATGGCTGTCCAGTTTTCCCAGCACCATTTATTGAATAAACTGTTTTTCCCCAAGACTTATTTACTTTCTTCCCAGAATCTAACACCGATTTCTGGCATTGAGCAGGTATTTAGTAAATAACTATACGAATCAATAAAACCTTTTTCTCTCTTTTTTTTATTTAGGGGCTTAAATATCACATTCCTCAAACTTTTTTGCTCCCATTTCTTTAATTGATTTGTATTGATGTCCTATACCTTTTGATGTCTGTTCCCAGATTTCCCAGGGATATTTATCAATTATTCAGGAGAAGTAGCATCTTGTAGTACATTTTAAATTGGTGCACATAATCTTTCAGGATATTCTTGCTGCATCACACATTTAATTATGTTTTATAGTGTTGAATACTGACAAGAGTAGTCCATGTGTAACCCAAGATATTGATGTTAGATTTTATCTTTAGTCAGATAGTCAGTAAATAGAATTTTTAGTTCCTACAGTGTTCTTAACTCTGTGTTAAGTACTTTGGGAAATTGAAAGCAGTAGATGACATGGCTCTTGTTCTCATGAACTTTAGGGTCTAACAGGTAAAAAAAAAAAAAAAAAAAGTCATGTACAATGTGGCCGAATTTATAAAACTGAGGAAAATTTAGGGAAAAGGTGCCATTATTATATACTTTAAGAACTGGAAAAATTTTCATTAGAGAAGTACAACTTGTGGTAGGTCTTAAGTAGATAAGATTTGCGATAATCAAGAAGGGGCAGGTCGCTTGGATGGGAATAACAGGGGGGAAGACATTGATTGGAGTGGAGATTCTTCAGTGGAAATAGTAGAAAATAAAGTTGAACAGATTCAGAGAGGCAAGACCAGCTTATACAAGGCTTCGAAAACCAGATAGAGAACTTTGATTTTTTTTATGTATGGTGCAATTAATTCTTGAATAGTATCCTATGGTTGAGAGCAGTTTGTAGGATGGAGCAGAAGGAGAAAGACCCTTCCAGAAATGTGAGTTACCCTTCTTTATAGAAATGAACATTTTCAGCAGATTGTAGCCACGGAAATGGAGAAAAAAGTACAGAGGTTATTTATGAACCTGAAAATTGACTTTTTTTTCTTTTGCAAGAGGCATGTTTATATTTCTTTCTGGTGACACCAAAATCATTATTAGGATTATGAATGAGTAATAGCTTCTTTTCCATTACTGTACATATGTGATTTAGAACAGGGTAAAGGGTCATTATAAGGCAATGATGCTACAATTATTGCACTACCTGTCCATTTAGTAAGTCTGTTACCCACCTATTTCCCTTTTTCAAAATATGCTTTCCAAAAGCACAATCTCAGTCTTATACATCTTTCTTACCCTTAGGTCCTAGTTACAAGTAGGCACTCAACCATGCTTACTGAATTGAAGTCTTACTTTTCCATAGCTCATAAGTTTTGGAAGAGGCCAACATTTTCCTCTTTCTCCTTTTCAAGTGCTTTCCAAGCCACAGCAACAGAATGGAAGAATAGGTCTATAATAAGATTCACAGACTGGTATCGGTCTGCCTTTATTCCTGCTTTGCTAAAATTCTCCAAATCCTTCTGAAATGTCCCACAGACTTGAGGAAATGGGTTGGGAGAAAGGTGGTGGGGATGTGGTTCCTCTTCTACTGTGTTCTCTAACCCAGTATTTCGGCTAGTATTTTTGCTTTCAGGGAAAAGCAAGGAGGTCAGCCAGGCTGGAGCAGAGATCACTGGGAAGAGGGATGGAAGAGGAAGTAAAAAGACAACGGGGAAGAAAAATCCTGTAGGGACTAATAAGTCATTGTAAGGATTTGGACTAGTAAAAGTGAGTAATACAGGATGCCAGAGAAGGATATTGGTTAGGGAAATGATAGAACTCTTTTTGGCTATGTTAATAGTGTCACTTTGGGTGTTGTGTTGAGACTAGACCATAGGGAAGAAAGTATAGCAGCAAGTGGACCTGTTGACCTGTAGCTTATTGGGGTAGTATCTGCCTATAATCATGGTGACTTGGCTGAGTGAAGTATCACTAGAGGAAATAAGGTCAAATTTATGATATATTTTGAGGTGGAGCCAATAGAATTGTGCCAGCTGTCTAGATGTGTGGTGTGTGTGAGAGAGGGGATCAGTTATTTTCACTGAGCAACTGGAAGGGTAGATTTTCTGTTTTCTGAGACTTTAAAGAATATAAAAACAAAGGTGTGGGGACAGAGGAAGACATAAGAGTTTGCTTTGGCCATGTTAAATTTGAAATTCTATTAAACATCTAAATGGAGATGTTGAATGGACAGATAAATAGTCTGGTGTTTAGAGGCTAGATCAAGAGTGTTTCCTGGGAATTGTCACCATGTAGAAGATACTTAAAGTCATGACACTATGTGAGATCATCTAAGAAGAGAGTGTTTGTAGAGAATTGTAATAGCCCAAAGACTGAATCTTTGGACACTGCAACATTTAGAGTTAGGGAAAATGAACTAGCAAGAAAACCAATAAAGCTGGTAGGGAGGTAGGAAGGGAACACAGAGACAGCAGTGTCCAGAAGGATTTAAGAAAGTGTGTCAAGAAGGTGGCAATGGTCAAATGTTTCAGTTTCCTCTAATAGGTCCTATTAGTCAGTGCTGCCCACCGGTTCTAAAAAGCAACCACAAAAATCTCAGTCTCTTGACACAAGAGAATTGATTTCTTATTCAGGAAAAGTACATTGCTGTGGTCACAGTTTAACTCTTCTGCAAGCAGTCACTTGGGCATCTGCCATTTAGTCACACTGCTGATCCTGTGGATGTTCTGCATTCAGCCAGCAGATAAGCAAAGAGAAAGAAATAAGGAAAGCACACTTGCTCTTGATTGCCTCTAAAGCTTAGAGAGGTACTATCTAGCTTTAGGTCATATGTTATCAGTGAGAATCATTCACATAGGCTTGCCTTGCTGCAGACTGAGGAATATAGGGGAGCAGATAGAATGTTTAATGAGGACTCTTGTCTCTGACGCAGAGAGTGACAGTGATCCTGGAGCTAAAATCTTCAAAGAATGTGGGTGAGGGTGTTGACCTCTGGATCATATAGATTATTGCAGTAAGAAGTAGTGATGGGTGTATGGTTGGAAGACATGAAATCCAAAGTGAGGTTATTTTTTTTTTTTAGGGAGGAGATAAAAAAAAAAAATAGTGGCAGTGAGGATCAGGGAAGCCGTTGAGCCTATTCCCAGGCCCAGTTCTTTGCAGGATATGGCAGAGAAAACAGCTAGTTAAGAGGACTTCCCAGAAAGCAGTGTCCTCTGATTTGTTAGAAAAAAAATTGGAGAGTAAGTTCAGAGAAAAGTTTTAGGAAGATAGGGGAGATTTTACTAGTGATCTGAGTTTTAGAGGGCAGAACAGAAGAGATTTCAGTGTTGTCGAATGAGAGATGGCATCACTTAGGGTTACACAGAGCTCTTTGGTGATGAGCCTGGGTCATAAGGGATGTTTAGAGTTTTGGGCTTCTCCTGTTGGCTGATGTAAATGGAGATGAATGGAGATTCAGGACATGAAAGAATTAACCCCAGAATATTAAGGCAGTGTTATGTGGCAAGTATTGGGGGTTGGAGGGATATGGTCTTTTAGGATCACTCAGGTTGGTTGGTTATTGGTTATTCTAATTTTGTAATATATGTGTATGTATTAGGCACAGTTCTCAGTTTTCTTATCAAGTGTGCAAAATATAACTATTTTTCTCTAGCAGAGATAGAGAACTTATCTATGATCTTCAGTTATACTGGGCTAAAGAAGTAATAATGTAAAGTCAATTCAGGGTCATTCGGAGTTGTGTCAGAGTTTTATGGGGATAATATTAACGAAAGAATTTGACTCTTGTCTGGGTTCTGGGGCATCCTCCTCTCTCTGGGGCAATATAAGTGGAATGCTTGGAGGTATCTTTAGAAGTAGAAACCTCAGTTAATCAGCCAATTTTTCTTTCTTTCTCTTTGAGTATTTAAAACAAATTTGGGGGCACCTGGGTGGCTCAGTCGGTTGAGGAGCTCTTCATTCCAGCTCAGGTCATGATCCCGAGGTCACAGGATCAAGCTTCGTGTCCAGCTCAGTGCTGAGCATGGAGCCTGCTTGAGATTTCCTCTCTCCCTCCCCCTCTCCCTCTCCCCCCCCCTCTCCCCCTCCCCCCCTCCCCCTCCCTCTCCCTCTCCCTCTCCCTCTCCCTCTCCCTCTCCCTCTCCCTCTCCCTCCTGTTCCTCTCCTCCACTCACATGCATGCGCTCTTCTCTCTCAAATTTAAAAAAAGTTTGAAGAAATGAAACTTAAATGATACTTTCAGCAAATACGTAAAATAATATACTTAGTGGATACTTAAAAATGATTGCAATTATATGTCCCAACTTATATCATTAGACAAAAGAATAATGAAATTTTTAGGCCTGGAGTTTTCCTTTGGAGTGCAGGACTCTCAAATTAGTCAAAGATCAGAACTTCTTTTTCCTGCTGTCCACTTAAAAGCAAAAGGATCAAATGCAGGTCACATAAACACAGTTCATGAATTTATTTTGGTTAATATCCAGAGTATGGTATGGGGTCATAATAGATCAATTTCTAACTACTGTAGCAACAATCAAATAAAATGAGCAACACTGAGGGTAAGCAAAACAACTAATTGGTCTTCTCTTTTCACTCTCTCTCCCAATGATATAGCTGTATATTACAATGATAAATATTCTGTGTGAATATCAGAATTTTCACTTCTAAAACCCAAATTTTATTACATTTCCTTCCATAGAAGTTTTCACCATCTTCTTAATACCTTCAGGATAAATTTCATGTTTCTCAGCATGATAGTTAAGGCAGTTCACAATTAGGGCTTAAACTTAACCTTTCCAGCCCTGTCTCCAGTTTATCAGTTTCATTTGCTGTGCAGTATACTTCACACTAAACTCTTCACTGTGTACTTTGTGCCTCTGTGCCTCTGTTCATGTTCTGCCTACAACTCCTTCTTTCTTAAGAATTTGTCCTGAACCCAAACTATGTTACCTCCCCTGTGAAGACTTTGCCAGTGCTTGATTGAATTAGACAGTCTGTAATTTGCAGAATATTTTAAAGCATAGCATTCATCATGCTCTTTGACAGTTGTATGTAATTAGATTAATATCTCCTATCTAGATTGTAAGCACTTGGAGGATAAGGATTGTGTCATATTTTTCAGCCCTTACTGCAGTATCCTGGAATATAGTAAATGGATGTTTAATAACATTTTTGCTTATGATGAATGAGATTCCTTTCTGCCTTCCTTCCACACCTTTTCCCCCCCTTTTTTCTCCTTTTGCTTTTTACAACATAAATGTGAACACTCAAATTCTAGTAGTGATCTGATTAACCAAAGTTTTCTCATTTATTTTTCTATAATTCCCTGGTGAGCTTCTTAGTTTCCCTCTGAACTCTTATAACTATAAAGATCAGTGTTCAGGTTAAGACTACTGCAGAAGGAGAAGCATTGTGAAGGTATTCATGAAGGACAAATACTAAGTAACAACACCAATTTTATAGAACTACAGGAAAACCAGCCTCATTATTTTAGAGTTGCACTTTGAATAATTTAATCATCATTGAAGCTTAGTTCTGAGTATAAAACATGTAAAAAAAACCCAACACTAGCCTTGTCAAAAGCTGTAGCAATAAATAGGGGACTGTCTCTTCCAACTTAAAAATTCTTCATGCTCCTCTAAGGTCTCACGATGTTAACTCCAAAAGCTTCATTTCCTCATTTTCTACCCTGTGCTGTTGTTTCTGGTGGTGATAGTGTTGGTTGTATTGTGGGTACACACACATGAAGAGTCATGGAAGTTTAAACTTCTTGTTGTTACTTATTTTATTTTGCAATTAAGGACAGGGTGAAAGAATGTTAATAGTCTTGATGGATCAGTGTAGTAATCAGTATATAACTTGAAGGGCAGATTCTAGAGACATTTGTATCTTTAATACTTAGGACATGATGGTGTTTCTGAGTGCTTTTTCTCTCCTCCCCTCCTCTTCCCTCCCCTTTCTTTCCTTGCCCTTGATTTTTTTTTCTTCTTTCTTTACAGATAGCAGAATGCCTGCCTCACACCATGGTTTTCCTGTGAGATATAGGCAGCCTTTAATGCTTCTCTCTTGAGAGTTATAGATAAGAACTGAAACCTAAATAGCTGGAGGTATTCTAAGATCGCATATCTTGAATGGTGGAAGGAAAGGTGGCTCCTAGGTTTCCTGATTGCAGTTTTATGCTTTGAGGAAGCTTGTATGTAAATATATTTATCCGATTAGTGTCTGCAATTCCACGACTGAGGAGTTTTTTGTTTTGTTTTTTAAAAAAATCTTAAAGCCTACCACATGTATGTATAAACTCCTTGAGAACTGAGACCATGTCTATTTTAATCACTATGGTATTTCCAGTTTCCAACTTAGTCCCTAATACATAGCAGGTGCTCCTTAAGCACTGTTGAATGACGTTTTAGCATATTGAAATTATGGGATATGTTTTCCTTCCTTCCTTTTCCTTTTTCCTTTTCCTTTTCCTTTTCCTTTTCCTTTTCCTTTTCCTTTTCCTTTCCCTTTCCCTTTCCCTTTCCCTTTCCCTTTCCCTTTCCTTTCCTTTCCTTATTTTTAAGTTAGTTGCACTTTCTGATTTTTTATCAAATATCAACATATATTCTGTAATAAAAGTATCTCCAAAAGTAGACCATTTATCAGCAAGAGAACACCTTAAGCATGTGAAAAGCTAACACAATCTTTTATCCTAGTCTTTTATGATGTCTTTGTGAACAAGATAATGAAATGTGATACTACATGTCACTGTTGTATCAGCGTCTGGTTTCTCTTCTGAAGCATTTACCCTCTTTCTCTTTCAAATCTCTCCACAGAAACCTAAAAAGTATGCCATTCTAGATAGCCTGTGTTCTCCATTTGGCCTTTAGCTTTCTGAACTTGTAATGAAGAAAAGTGTATCCCTCAAGCTTGCAACTCTCCCCTTTTCTATTAGGAAGTTCTTTTTGGTAGTCATCTTCTTGTTTTGCTTAAGATTCTTTATGTTGCCTCTCCAGGATGATCTACAACCTGAGTTTGCAAGGCGTATTTTCAGGAGGTTTTTTATTTTTATCTTAAGTTTCCTTTTAGGTAATTCAACTCTGCTTAAGGCTGCTACCCCTTGGCATAATAATGTCTTGGCTATGAGTACATGTCTGAACAGCGTGGTTTCTTTTGAACATAAAGGAGAAATAAAAATTGGCACACTTTGCATCTTGGTGATTATGTAAAATCTGAAACAAAAAAATAAAATTTGAAATAAACATGAAGCCGTAAATCATAAATATATACCTCACACAAAGTTACATTTTTTTAATAAAAGTGTTTAATATGCTATTAGGGAAAGATTTTAAGAAAGTACACATAGGATGTTTTATCTTTCAAAAAAGATATTATAATGTATATCATTGGTGAATCATTATGTTATACACCTGAAACTAATATTGTATGTCAACTACAATTAAAATTATATCAATTCATTGAATCATCCAATATTTACTGAGCAAGTCACTATACTACTGTAGGGTGCTACATTAAACAGAAGAAACATGGATTGCCTTTTCAGAGAAATGAGTATGTCTTGGCATCAGTGTTATAATGAATCAAGTGCCTAAACATACAAATTGATGGTTAAATGTCTCAAGGTTAAAGGAAAAAATGCTATAGGAAGTTTTTGTTGTTGTTACTCTCCTATTAGAAATCATTCTCTCCGATTGACCAGGTACTAAACTTGCCCTACTTTTTTTTGGTAGCACCTTGTTAAGGGTTTTACACAGGTGATGATAAAATCCCAAAACAAGGCTTAATTCTGAAAAACACTTACGATGAAAAATGAATTATATTGTTCTGGCTGAACAGTATTTGACTATTTAATATCATGAAATAACCTTTCTATTGTGAGAATCTTGAACTGAATATTGTAAGCCATTTGGTATCAAATGCAATATTTGGTGCCATTAGTTTATATATACTATAGAGTACTTAGAGTTACATTTAACCATTGACATCATTACTCAAATCCTCAAAATAAGAACAGAGGGTTTTGACATACTGACTTTGAGTAATTGTTACCAGATTCCAGTTCAACCTCAAGAAGGAAAAGGAATGTTCTGATGTAAATCATTGATTGAGAGGTAGAAGCAAAAAATAGGATCATTTAACTATTAGGCCTGCAATTTCTAGCTTTTTCAGCCAGTTTATCTAATTGGTGTTAGATTAATATGGACATAAGATTATTTCTTATTGGAAGAGTAGGATGATTGGTGGGCAGAGTTCAGAAGATATCTTCAAAGTTCAAGCATTAACTGCTACCATTTATTACTATACCATATCATAAGACTTTACTGCTCCTTTTGGAAAGATAAATATTTAGATGTTTAATACAATACCATTGAGAATTAGATATGTTATACAGAGTTGTGTCAGAATTCTGAGAGATTATAGAGGAAGGACCAAGTCTAATTTGGGGAAATCACTGACCATTTCTCAGAGGAAATGGTATTTAAGGTAGAACTAAAACAACAGCCTGATTGTGATAGAAGAGGTGGGAACTTGTGTTTTATATCTGGTAACTTTCAAGTTCTTTTGTACACTTTACAATTTTTTTATCATCATTTTCCTATATTTATAGTAGTTTCATGAACTGTTTTCATATACACTAAAACATTTAACATGAATAGTATTGTTGCCATTCGATAATAGTATTTTCAATTTCTGACACTTAGATTAACTTGCTTTCCTTAAGTATTATGGTAAGTGACACAACTGAAACACATAAGTTGACTCCAAGTGTATTACTTTTTCTTTTTTTCTTTTTTTCTTTTTTTTGTATACACACACACCACATCTTTACCCATTCATTTACTGATGGACACTTGGGCTGCTTACATAATTTGGCTATTGTAAATATTGCTTCATTAAACAGGCGGGCATACATATATCTTTTCAAATTAGTATTTTCATATTCTTTGGGTAAATACCCAGTAGTATAATTACCGGATCATAGGGGAGTTCCATTTTTAAATTTTTGAGGAAGCTTCCTACTGTTTTCTACAGTGCCTACGCCAGTTTGCATTCATATCAGTGGTGCACTAGGGTTCCTTTTTCTCCACATCCTTGCCAACACTTCTTGTTTCTTGTGTTTTTGATCTTCACCATTCTGACAGGTGTGAGGTGATAATCTCATTATAGTTTTGATTTGTATTTCCCTAATAATGAATAACATGGAGCATCTTTGCATAGGTCTGTTGGTCATCTGGGTGTTTTCTTTGGAGAAATGTCTGTTCCTGTCTTCTTCCCACTTAAAGTGGATGATTTGTTTCTTTGGGTATTGAGTTGGATAAGTTCTTTATATATTTTATTTTCATGATTTTTTTTAAAGTTTACTTATTTTTGAGAGAGAGACAGAGCACGAGAGTAGAGAGAGAGGGAGACACAGAATCCGAAGCAGGCTTCAGGCTCTGAGCTGTCAGCACAGAGCCTGATGCAGGGCTTGAACCCATGAACCCTGAGATCATGACCTGAGCCAAAGTCGGACACTTAACCGACTAAGCCACTCAGGTGCCCCAGTTCTTTATGTATTTTAGATATTAACCCTTTTATTGAATATGTCATTTGCAAATATCTTCTCCCACTCAGTAGGGTGCCTTTTGGTTTTGTTGATTGATTCCTCTTTTGTGTAGAAGCTTTTTATATTTAGTTCCAGTAATTTATTTTTGCTTTTGTGTCCCTTACCTCAGGAGACCTATCTAGAAAAATGTTGTTATGGCTTATGTCAGAGAAATTACTGCCTATGCTTTCTTGTAGGATTTTTATGGTCTCCGGTCTCACATTTAGGTCTTTCATCCATTTTGAATTTATTTTTGTGTATGGTGTAAGAAAGTGGACCAGTTTTATTCTTCTGCATGTTGCTGTCCAGTTTTCCCAGCATCATTTGTTGAGGAGACTTTTTCCCATTGGATATTCTTTCCTGCTTTGTTAAACATTAATTGACCATGTAATTGTGGGTTTATTCCGGATTTTCTATTCTTTCTTTTGATCTCTTTGTATGTTTTTGTATCAGTACCATACTGTTTTGATTACTACCGCTTTATAGTATAACTTGAAATCTGAAATTGTGATACGTCTGGCTTTATTATTATTCTTCAAGATTGCTTTGGCTCTTTGGAGTCTTTTTTGGTTCCATACAAATTTTAGGATTATTTGTTCTAGTTCTGTGAAAAATGCTATTGGTATTTTGATAGGGGTTGCATTAAATCCGTGGATTGTTTTTGGTAGTATGTACAAATAACAATATAGCAAATAACAATATTTGTTCTCCTAGTCCATGAGTGTGGAAAGTCTTTGTCATCTTCAATTTCTTTCATCAGTGTTTTACAGTTTTCAGAATGTAGGTCTTTGACCTCCTTGGTTAAGTTTGTTTCTAAGTGTGTTATTATTTTTGGTGCAGTGATAAATGGGATTGTTTTCTTAATTTCACTTTCTGCTGCTTCATTGTTAGTGTATAGAAATGCAGTAGATTTCTGCACATTGATTTTGTATCCTGTGGCTTTATTGAATTCATTGATCAGTTTTAGTAGTTTTTTGGTGGGAGTCTCCTTACCAATTTGGATGCCTTTTATTCCTTTTTGTTGTCTCATTGCTGTGACTAGGACTTACAGTACTGTTTTGAATAAGAGTGGTGAGAATGGACCTCCTTGTCTTGGTCTTGACCTTAGGGGAAAAGCTCTCAGTATTTCACCATTGTGTATGATGTTAGCTGTTTTTATATATGTGCTGTATTAGGTTGAGGTATGTTGCTTTTAAGCCTAATTTGTTGAGGGTTTTTATCATGAATGGATGTTGTACTTTGTCAAATGCTTTTTCTGCATTTGTTGAAATGATAATACAGTTTTATTTTTGGCTTATTGATGTGATACATTACGTTGATTGATTTGCAATTATTGTACCATCCTTGCTTCCTGGGAATAAATCTCACTTGATCAGTGTGTTATTTTTTTTTTTTTAATGTATTGTTAGAGTCAGTTTTGCTAGCATTTTGTTGAGGATTTTTGCATATATGTTCCTCAGAGATATTGGCCTGTAGGGCTTTCTTTTTTCTAGTTTCAAAGAATGAAGTGGGAAGTTTTCTTTCCTCTTCTGTTTTCCGGAATAGTTTGAGACGAATAGGTATTAACTCTTTTTTTAAGTGTTTGGTAGAATGCATCTGTGAAGCCATCTGGTCTTGGACTTTTGTTTATTGGGAGTATTTTGATTATGGATTCAATTTCATTGCTGATAATTGGTCTGTTCATATTTTCTATTTCTTCCTGATTCAGTTTTGAGAAATGTATGTTTCTAGGAATTGATCTATTCTAGGTTGTCCAATTTGTTGGCATATAATTTTTCACAATATTCTTTTACAGTTCTTTGTGTTACTCTGTTGGTATTTTTCCTATTTTCTAATTTTGTTTATTGGAGTCTCTCTCTCTCTCTCTTCATTTTGAAAGTCTGGCTAACAGTTTATTAATTTTGATCTTTTCAAAGGACAGCTGTTGGTTTCATTGATCTGATTTTTTAAAAAATTTTTATTTCATTTATTTCTGTTCAAACTGTGTTATTTCCTTCCTTCTGGTGTTGGGTTTTGTTTGTTTCTCTTTTTGTAGTGCCCTTAGGTGTAAAGTTAGGCAGTTTGAGAGTTTTTCTTGTTTTCTTGAGGTAAATTTATATTGCTATAATCTTCCTTCGTAGAATAGCTTTTGCTTCCTCTCAAAGATTTTGGACTCTGTTTTTGTTTTCCTTTGTCTCCGTGTATTTTTTTATTTCCTCTTTGATTTCTTGGCCATTTCACTGTTTAGTAACATGTTATTTAATCTCTATGTATTTGTGCTCGTTCCAGATTTTTTCTTATGTTGGTTTCTAGTTTCATATAGTTGTAGACAGAAAAGATGCATGGTATGACTGCAGTCTTTTTGAATTTGTTGAGACTTGTTTTCTGGCCTCATATATGATTTATTTTAGAGAATGTTCCATTTCCACTTGAAAAGAATGTGTATTCTGCTGTTTTAGTGTGGAAATTTGTGAATATATCTGTTAAATTTATCTGATTCAGTGTGTCATTCAGAGCTACCTTTTTCTTGGAGATTTTGTTTGGATGACCTGTCCATTAATGTAAGTGGGGTGTTAAAGTCCCCTACTATTATTATTTTACCATGGATTATTTCCATTAAGTTTGTATTAACTGCTTTATATATTTCTATGTTAGGTGCATAAATATTTAATACTGTATGTTCTTCTTGGTATGTTCCTTTATGATTATATAGCGTGCTTTGTCTCTTGTTACAGTCTTTGTTTTAAAGTCTGTTTTGTCCTATATAAATATTGCTACCCTGGCTTTCTTTTCATATCCATTTGCATGCTAAATGCTTTTCATTCCCTTCACTTTCAGTCTGAATGTTGTTCTAGGTCTGAAATTAGTCTCTTGTAGGCAGTGTGTAGATAGGTCTTGTTTTTTTTTTTATCTATTCCTGCACTCTGTCTTTTGAGGGAGCAATTAGTCTATTTACAATCAAAGTAATTATGTATGTATTGTCATTTTTGTTACTTTTTTATTGTTTTTGTAGTTCTTCTCTGTTCCTTCCCTTCCTCTCTTCTTTCATGATTAGTTGGATTTCTTTGGTGGTATACTTGGGTTCCTTTCTGTTTATTGTTTGCATGTCTATTACTGGTGTTTGATTTGTGATTACCATTAGGTTTGTATGTAAAGTCTTCTGCCTATAGCAATCCAGTTGATGGTCACTTAAGTTTGAGCCCTGTCTTCATGTCTCTTGCATTTTAGGTATTTGGTGTCATACTTGATATTCTTTTATTTTGTGAGTTCCTTGACTAATTTTTACAGGTGTATTAATTTTTACTGCTTTTTTGTTTCCTTCTACTCTTGCTTTTACCTATGGTCTTTCCTTTCTACTCAGAGCATCCCCTTTAACATGTCTTGTAGGACTGGTTTAGGGGTGAGGAATTCCTTATCTTTTCTTTGTCTGGGAAACTCTGTTTCTCCTTCTGTTCTTAACGATAGCCATGCTAAATAGAATTTTTCATTTCAGCACTTTGAATATATCATGCCATTCCCTTCTGGCCTGCATTTTCTCCTAAAAAATCAGCTGATAGCCTTATGGGATTTCCCTGGTACATAACTGTGTTTCTCTTGCTGCTTTTAAAATTCCCTATCACTACTTTTTACCATATGAAATACTATATGTCTTGGTGTGGTTCTCCTTGTGTTTATTTTGTTGGGGATTTACTGTGCATCCTTGATCTGGATTTCTGTTTCCTTCCCCATATTTGGGATATTTTTAACTAGTATTTTTTCAAATACATTTCTGCCCTTTTTTCTCTCTCTTCGCCTTCTGGGTTCCTATACTGTGAATGTTATTACACTTGTTCTCCTTTTTGCTTTGGTCTCTTGCTGTGATTTTGTCCTGTTCTTTCATTTGGGACATAGTCTTTTGTTTCCTCATTTTGTCTAACTCTCTCTCTGTTCCTTTGTGTTACGAAAGTCAACTACATCTCTTACTCTTGAAGTAATGGCTTTATGAATAGGTCCTGTAGTTCCCTGCAGTGCAGCATTCCTTGTTCCCCAGAACCTCAGATTTCCAGTGTGTCTCTTATATGTGTTGTGTACATCCTGCTTTTGTGGCTGAGCCACTGTTTCCTTCAGTGCAGTTGTCTGCAGTGGCTTTTTCTGCCTATTGTGTGCAGTTATTTGGTCCATGTGGTAGGGCCGCATGGGCTTAAGTTGAGTCAATTCAGGGATTTGCCCATGATGCAGTAGCACCAAACTGCAGGGCTCCTTCCCTGTGTTGTCCCCTAAGAAGCTTTCATTGGTGGCCAGGGCCAGAAATCTGACCAGCTGTCTGCCATTAGCCCACTGCTAGGGCCACATTCTTACTGGTATGTGTGGTTATCTTTCCCAGTTTCTCAAGGAGTAGTTATTTTCAAGTGGAGCTGTCCCCAGTCAGGGCTGCTTGCACCTTGCTAGGCCTGTGGTCCCACTCTGGGGTGGGCTCTGTCCATGAGTGCATCAGAGGAGTGGATCTGCAAGGTCTGGAGGAGGGAGAGAATGGAGGGGTTAGCAAGTTAGGTGGTGAGTGTGGGCACCACTCTGGTTCCTCTAAGTGGCCATGTGTTTATGCTGGGGGTTGGGGGGTGGAGGAAGGGAATGGTGTCTGTCAGCTTCTTTGTTTGTGAATGACTCTCCTAGGAATCTCTGTTGCTCAGGAGTAGACTCTGAGATAAGTAAACTACTCTCCCTCCTATGTGACCCATGCTCTTTTAAGACTGCTGTTTCTGTGCTGTATCTCTGTGGACTTTGGTTGTGCTGTCTCTTTAAAGGTGGGGACTCAGCCTCCTCCTGCTCTTCAGGCTCTCCCAGAGCCTAGTGTGCTGATTTTTAAAGCTCCAGGTTTTAAGTCCCACTGGTTGTAAGAACATACAAAATTTGGCCTCTCTGGTTTTCAAAGCCAAATGTTAAAGGGATTTGTCATTCCTATGTGTGAGGGTCATTTGTCATTCCTATGTGTGTGTCATTCTCCTGTGTGAGGGTCTGTTTCTCTCTCCTCTCTAAGCCTGCAGGGTACCTGCCTTCTGTGGCCCCACCCGAGGGTCCATTTAGCTCCTGACCATGTTACTGCCCATTTCTGTCCTCTTAGATTCAGCTTCTTCTTTACATGTAGTTGTATAGTTTTTACTGTCGGCTTTTGGGTTGTTTTCTGGGTTATTTACACTTATGTAAATGTTACATACTTGTACCCGTGGGTGGAGGTAAGCTTAGGGTCCTCCTACTCCGCCATCTTCCCAGACATCCAATGCAGTACATTTTTCATGATGAAGAAATGAAGGATTAATACTGTACCAGGCTGGATAGTACATATCTAAGAACTGATTGTTGATATTATTTTATTACTATTATATTACTTTAACCAGTAAATTTTGTGTCTCAAAAGTACCTTATTTATTGTTGCAAACAGTACCTTAGTTATTTGTTAGAAACAGGAAGTATAATAGATATCAGACTACTGTGTTAAATGTAGGTTTTTGAGTAGCTCTAGTGAGAATGAACACATCTGATGATTTCTAAACAATCGGTGGTACCATCATCTTGAATAAAAATATGATATAGGTAGTACATATTTGCTGGAACTAGAAGTTACCATGATACAGGATTGGAAAAACAGAAGAGTTGCTATAGCATAGTTAAAAGCATGGACTTTGGAGTCAGACTTCGTAGATTCACATCCTCATTTTGTGATTTACCACTTGGGTGACATGGAATAAGTTACTTAACCTCTGTGTGATCAGTTTTCTTATCCTAAAATGGTGAGAATAAGAGTCTAAATAATAGTGTGTTGTTCCTTATGGGGTGGCTATAAGGTTTAAACCAAGTAATATTTGTAAAGCTCTTACGGCAATATCTGGCATATAGCAGGCATTACAGAGGTTTTTGATTAAATAAAATACATATCAAGATTGACAGAATTACAGGAAGTTTTCATATCCTACCTGTGAAATATACATAACTACAGGGAAAAAAAATGCCCTTTTTTAAAACTGTCTTCCTCATATCTTTTAGGAAATAAATACTCAATATAAGTGTATCCAAAATAATGTGATTTTATACCTCCAATAGCCAGATTATGATATTTAATGAGAAGTTTTAACTGCTTATGTTTTTCAAAGCTTTTTGAATCACATATAAATTTCAGAGCCTCCTTTAATATTTTTTATTAGGTCATTATATCAGTATATTTACAGTAACTGTATGGCTTTTTGATTAGTAATTACTTGAAATATTGCTTCACAGTCATGTGATAGTGTTCAAACTGTTTGGTACTGTTAGCATTTATTAGATGGGTTTATTTTGAAATTGAAATAATGGTGTTTATATGAAACTAATATTCTGTACTAGATTTTTGAAATTTGATCATAGAAATTTCTTTGGAAACCTTTTGTATTCATTGTTAAGAGTTTAAAATTTTGACTGCATCTAAAAATTTATTTCCATAGAATTTATTTTTTAAAGAAGTTTTAGGTGTACGGTGAAATTGAGGAGAAGGTACAGAGATTGCCCATGTATCCCCTTCCCCTCACATGCATAGATTCTCCCCCTGTTATCAACAACATCCTCTACCAAAGTGTTACATTGTTATAATTGATGAATTTCTATGATTATCACCCAAAGCCCATAGTTTACATGAGGATTCATTCCTAGTATTGTATATTCTGTGCGTTTGGACAAATTTGTATTGACCTTTATCCACCATTATAGTAACCAATATAGTAGTTTTATTACTCTCTCCTCCTTATCTCCTAGTAACTACTGATCTTTTTTACTGTTTCCATAGTTTTGCCTTTTCCAGAATGTCATATAGTTTGAATTAGTATGTAGCTTTTTCAGATTGGCTTCTTTCACTTACTAATAATAGGCATTTAAATTGCTTCTGTGTGTTTTCATGGCCACAGTTTATTGATTCACCTACTGAAGGACATCTTAGTCCTTCCAAATTTTGGCACTTAGGAATAAAGATCCTATAAATTTCTCTGTGCAGGTTTTGTGTGGTTGGTCTAGATTTAAGTCAGTTATTTAAATTGGCAGAATTTTACCATAGGCTTAGGTAACCATTTTGTTCTCATAACTACTAATGGACAAAAGAGAAGTGATGCAATCCAAGTCAATAGAAAGCAAATTAATGGTGTTTTATTAAGAAAATTATAATAGGAAACCCATTGTAAATCATTTAATTCTTAAATGTATGGAATAAAGTGTTAAATACCCCTTCGCTCTTACCCCTCATCAATTCCATTTTGCTCTCCTCAGAGGAAACCTCTGTCATGGATTTGCTTTTTTACTCTTCTATAACTTTTTCTGTGTATGGAGTAGACAAATCACACTCAAACTTACACATTGTTGTAAAAACATATTTGGATTATACTACACATATGTATTTTTCTCATTTCACAAGATATCAAAAATGTGCTTTCTATCATACCTGTAACTGTTACTCATTTTAAGTGAATGGATTATAATCTCCGTTGGAGGTATTCTGAAGTTAATTTAACCATTTATTTTATTTTTTTTTTCAAAAAAAATTTTTTTAACATTTATTTATTTTTGAGACAGAGAGAGAGAGAGAGCATGAACAGGGGAGGGTTAGAGGAAGAGGGAGACATAGAATCTGAAACAGGCTCCAGGCTCTGAGCTGTCAGCACAGAGCCTGATGCAGGGCTCGAACCCACAGACCACGAGATCATGACCTGAGCTGAAGTCGGACGCTTAACCGACTGAGCCACCCAGGCGCCCCAACCATGTATTTTTTGATGGACAGATAAATTGCTTATATTTTCCTTCTCCATTTCCGCTCCCTTCTCACCTCTTTTCTTTTTTAACTATTTCAAATAATACTGCTGACACTGACCATTCTTTATAAGTTGTTTGTATGCATGCACTCTCAAATGTTAAAGTATCTCTGTAGCATAAGTTTTTGGAAATGGGATTATTGTAGAAAAATACTGGGTGTTTAAATTTTGATAGCTACAAATTGTCATCTGTTGCAATTCTACTAAAAAGACCATACTTAATCATATTCCCAGTATATGAAAAATTCTCAAAAGAGCCTTCAACAACGACAGATTTTGTAACTATGCAAATTGATGCTTTAAAATGTTGCCAATGTGACCACGGAAGAGGATACCTGATTTTTGTCTTAAGTTTTATTTGTTTCTTGGCAAGGATGTTATTAAGTTTTTTGGCCATAGTATATTTTTCTCAATTATCTGTTGGTATTCTTTTCCATTTTGTATAGTTGTTGAGCTGTTTGTAACCTTGATATCTTCATTTGAACTGATGGAAATTGCAACTTGATAGGTCTAAAAAACTAAGGTGTTTTTCCCCCTGAGTTCTCCTCCTCCTGCAGCTCCATTCTTCCATCTGCTGAGACCTAAAGCCTTGGAGTCATCCGTTCTTCACTTTTCTCTCTTACTGTATGTGTAGTCCATCAGTATAGCCTGGAGGCTTTATCTTTTTCAGCGGATACAGAATTTCATCACTTCTTACTACCTCTATTGCAACCACCATCTTTCACATACTGTCTCCCTGTTTTAATACTTACAGCTGATTTTCTCCAGAGTAACCAGAGAAATTCTTTTAAAATATGTCCATCCAATAATTTTATGACTGTATTTAGACTCCATGATCAAGTCTTAGCTTCTCCAAAGTAAAAGCCAACCTTCTTACCATGGCCTATATAAGCTCTGTATGACTGGTCCTTATTTATAGCTCTGACTCATTTCCTACTTCGCTCACTCTTTACTTTGTTTTGGCCATCATTTCTTCCATATTATTTCTTGAAAATCCTAAGTATACCTCTAACCCAGGACTTTTGCATTATTATTTACCTAGAATGCTCGGTTCCCAAATTTCTCTATGGATCTCTCCCAAACTCTTGTTTTAAATAAACATTCTTTGAATTTATAATATGCATATTGTGGTAGATTGTGGGTTTATAAATATGAGGGAAAAGGGTCTATGATCCATGCCCTTAAGATATTAATCTATGGGGCACTTGGGTGGCTCATTTGAGCATCCGGCTTTGGCTCAGGTCATGATCTCATGGTTTGTGAGTTCAAGCCCTGCATCAGGCTCTGTGCTGACAACTCAGAGCCTGGAGCCTGCTTCATATTCTGTGTCCCCCTCTCTCCCTACCCCTCTCCTGCTTGCTCTCTCTGTCTCTCTCTCTCAAAAATATTAAAAATTTTTAAAAAGATGTTATTAATCTAGTATAAATACAAATGAGCCAAGTTGGGAAGATAAGGAAACTGAGTTGAAATATAGCAACTGTAGTTCACATAGTGGTAATATGGCAGCATTTACTTTGGAGAGCATTTTAGGACCATCAAACTTAATTTAATCAAAGTCTTAAAAACCAAGATATGACTTACTTATTTTATGTTTCTTAAGTACATAAAGTGGTACATACAAATTAATGTTTGTATTAATATATAATTGTATAAAAAATATATGGATATGTTTAGAAATAATATATGTTGTTATCGATTATTAAATTAAGAGTAATTTCTGAAATTTTGCTTTAAAATTGTTGAAATTCTCTGATTTCTGTAATTTAGATGGACAAAAATTTTAATAACATACTATACAGAGTGGAATATCACCTTTTGTTTTCTTAATATAGAAATTTGCCTTTTATGTAAGGACATACTTTTTTGGTTACTTTCAAAATCAGTTTGTAAAGTTGGAGCAATAGGAGCCCATGCCCACACCTCTCAGATCTCCCAGCTGGACATTGGAAATAAATTTTCATGGTTTAGGGCCTCTCTCATTTGACCTCAGGAAATGACCTTTGACTGTTAGGCACCTGGATGAAGAACCCTGCGTTAAGCTTGTCAGAGTCCTGTAGCCTACAAAGACCCTCTGCTTGCACTAGGATCATTTGATTGAAGGAAGATGGTGGCACAGGAGGATGCTGGGCTCACCTCATCCTACTGATCACTTAGATTCCACCCACATTGGCCTAAATAACCCAGAAAACCACCAGAAGACTACCAGAATGGACTCTCCGGAGCCAAGCATAGACAAGGGCCCACAGAAGAGGGTAGAAAGGGCAGAGAGGCGGTGCGTGCTACATGGACTGGCGGGAAGAAGCTGGGGTGGTGGAGGAGCAGACCGCTGGGCAAGGCAGAGCCCCTGAAGTGTGGCTTGCAAAAGCAGAGGGGCCGGACTGCATGAGTTCTGACAGCCAGAAGTACTTAACATCTGGAATGTTAAAAGTCAACAGCTCTGCTCTCAGAGAGCAGGGAGGCTGGGAGGGAGAGTTGTTAAGTCTTGGAAGGACACAGCTCAGTGGGGGAACAAAGGCTTTGGTAAGCACCATTTCCCTCTCCCATCCCCCGGCTGAAATTCCAAAGGGAACCAATTCCCATCATCCAACTTGCTTGCACTGTGCAAATGCCCAACGCTGGGCAGCTGTGGATCCATCCCTCCAACGGGCCTGCCTCTCTCCCTGTGCTGCAGGGCATGTCCCGCAGAGGACCACCAACAGCAAAGCTAGCTAAGCCTGCCCCTCCTGCCCCTGAGCACCTTGCAGATCCACCCCAGCTAATACGCCCTTGGCCAGATCCTATCGAAGGAACACCACAAGCCTGGCAGTGTGCAAGCAGCCTGGACAAGGGCCACACCACTCCACAGTGAGTCCTGCCACTGGGAGAGGGAAAGATAAGGTACACACCAGTCTGACTGTGGCCCCAGCTGTGGGCTGGGGGCAGACATCGGGTCTGACTGCGGCCCCACCCACCAACCCAAGTTCCTTGGGACAGCACAGGGGAAGTGCCCTGCAGTTTGGGGCTACCAGAGGGCCTAGCCAAAATGACAAAATGGAAGAATTCTTCTCAAATGAAACTCCAGGAAGTAGTAACAGCTAATGAATTGATCAAAACTGATTTAAGCAATATAATAGAACAAGAGTTTAGAATAATAGTCATAAAATTAATCGCTGGGCCTAAAAAAAGCATTGAGGACAGCAGAGAATCTATTGCTACAGAAATCAAGGGACTAAAAAATAGTCATGAGGAATTAAAAAATTCTATAAATGAGGTGCAAAATAAAATGGAGGCGGCCATAACACGGATTGAAGAGGTGGAGGAGAGAATAGGTGAATTAGAAGATAAAATTATGGAAAAAGAGGAAGCTGAGAAAAAGAGAGATAAAAAAATCCAGGAGTATGAGGGGAAAATTAGAGAACTAAGTGATGCAATCAAACGGAACATCTGTATCATAGGAATTCCAGAGGAGGAAGAGAGAGAGAAAGGGGCTGAAGGTGTACTTAAACAAAATAGCTGAGAACTTCCCTGATCTGGGGAAGGAAACAGGCATTGAAATCCAAGAGGACTCCAATGGACAGCAAACTCCCTTCAGACGGAACTTGAATCAATCTTCTGCAGGATATGTATAGTGAAACTGGCAAAATACAAGGATAAAGAGAGATTTCTGAAAGCAGCTAGGGATAAACGGGCATAACATACAAAGGTAGACACATAAGTGTAGTAGCAGACCTATCTACTGAAACTTGGCAGGCCAGAAAGGAATGGCAGGAAATCTTCAATGTGATGAACAGAAAAAAATATGCAGCCAAGAATCCTTTATCCAGCAAGTCTGTCATGCAGAATAGAAGGAAAGATAAAGGTCTTCCAAACAAAAACTGAAGGAATTCATCACCACTAAACCAAGCCTACAAGAGAGCCTAAGGGGAACTTTGTGAGTGAAATGTTGCAAGGACCACAAAGGACCAGAGACACCACTACAAGCATGAAACCTACAGATATCACAATGACTCTAAACCCGTATCTTTCAGTAATAATACTGAATATAAATGGACTAAATACTCCAACCAAAAGACATAGGGTATCAGAATGGATAAAAAAACAAGAACCATCTATTTGCTGTCTACAAAAGACTCATTTTAGACCTGAGGACACCTTCAGATTGAAAGTGAGGGGATGGAGAACTATCTATCATGCTACTGGAAATGAAAAGAAAGCTGGAGTAGCCATACTTATATCAGACAAACTAGACTTTAAATTAAAGGCTGTAACAGGAGATGAAGAAGGGCATTATATAATAATCACAGGGTCTATCCATCAGGAAGAGCTAACAATTTTAAATGTCTATGTGCCGAATACGGGAGCCCCCAAATATATAAAACAATCACAAACATGAGCAACCTTTTTGATAAGAATGTGGTAATTGCAGGGGACTTTAATACCCCACTTACGGCAATGGATAGATCATCTAGACACAGGATCAATAAAGAAACAAGGGCCCTGAATGATACATTGGATCAGATGGACTTGACAGATATATTTAGAACCCTGCATCCCAAAGCAACAGAATATACTTTCTTTTTGAGTGCACATGGAACATTCTCCAAGATAGATAGATACACATATTGGGTCACAAAACAGCCCTTCATAAGTATAAAAGAATTGATCATACCATGCACACTTTCAGACCACAATGCTATGAAACTTGATATCAACCACAAGAAAAAGTCTGGAAGACCTCCAAAAGCATGAAGGTTAAAAAACACTCTACTAAAGAATGAATGGTCAACCAGGCAATTAGAGAAGAAATTTAAAAAATATATGGAAACAAATGAAGATGAAAATACAACAATCCAAACACTTTGGGATGCAGCGAAGGCAGTCCTGAGAGGAAAATACATTGCAATCAAGGCCTATCTCAAGAAACAAGAAAAATCGCTAACAGCACACCTAAAGGAACTAGAAGCAGAACAGCAATGACACCCCAAACCTAGCAGAAGAAGAGAAATAATAAAGATCGGAGCAGAAGTAAACAATATAGAATCTAAAAAAACTGTAGAGCAGATCAGTGAAACCAAGAGTTGATTTTTTGAAAAAAATAAAATTGATAAACCTCTAGCCAGGCTTCTCAAAAAGAAAAGGGAGATGACCCAAATAGATAAAATCATGAATGAAAATGGAATTACTACAACCAATCCCTCAGAAATACAAGCAATTATCAGGGAATACTATAAAAAACTATATGCCAACAGACTGGACAACCTGGAAGAAATGGACAAATTTCTAAGCACCCACACACTTCCAAAATTCAAACAGGAAGAAATAGAAAATTTGAACAGACCCATAACCAGTGAAGAAATTGAATCAGTTATCAACAATCTCCCAACAAATAAGATTCCAGGACTAGGTGGCTTCCCTAGGGAATTGTACCAGACATTTAAGGCAGAAATAATACCTATCCTTCTCAAGCTGTTCCAAAAAATAAAAAGGGAAGGAAAACTTCCAGACTCATTCTATGAAGCCAGTATTACTTTGACTCCCAAACCAGACAGAGACCCAGCAAAAAAAGAGAACTACAGGGCAATGTCCCTAATAAATATGGATGCAGAAATTCTCAACAAGATACTAGCAAATTGAATTCAACAGCATATAAAAAGAATTATTCACCATGGTCAAGTGGGATTCATTCCTGGGCTGCAGGGCTGGTTCAATATTTGCAAATCAATCAATGTGATACATCACATTAATAAAAGAAAAGAACGATATGATCCTGTCAATTGATGCAGAAAAAGCATTTGACAGAATTCATTATCCTTAATAAAAATCCTTGAGAAAGTTGGGATAGAAGGAACATACTTAAACATCATAAAAGCCATTTATGAAAAGCCCACAGCTAATAACATCCTCAGTGGGGAAAAACTGAGGCTTTTCCCCTGAGATCAGGAACACCACTGTTGTTTAACATAGTGTTGGAAGCGCTAGCATCAGCAATCAGACAACAAAAGGAAATCAAAGACATCAAAATTGGCAAAGATGAAGTCAGGCTTTCACTTTTTGCAGATGACATGATATTATACATGGAAAACCTGATAGACTCCATCAAAAGTCTTCTAGAACTGATACATGAATTGAGCAAAGTCACAGGGTACAAAATCAATGTACAGAAATCAGTTGCATTCTTATACACTAATAGTGTAGCAACTCACTAATAGTGAAGCAACACAAAGACAAATAAAGAAACTGATCCCATTTACAATTGCACCAAGAATCATAAAATACCTAGGAATAAACCTAACCAAAGATGTAAAAGATCTGTATGCTGAAAACTATAGAAAGCTTATGAAGGAAATTGAAAAAGATACAAAGAAATGGAAAAACATTCCATGCTCATGGATTGGAAAAATAAATATTGTTAAAATGTCAATACTACCCAAAGCTATCTACACATTCACTGCAATCCCAATCAAAATTCACCAGCATTCTTCTCAAAGCTAGAACTAGCAATCCAAAATTTGTATGGAACCACAAAGACCCCAAAAGCCAAAGTAATATTGAAGAAGAAGACCAAAGTGGGAGGCATCACAATCCCAGACTTTAGCCTCTACTACAAAGCTGTAATCATCAAGATGGCATGGTATTGGCACAAAAACAGACACATAGACCAATGGAATAGAATAGAGACTGCAGAAGTGGACCCACAAAAGTGTGGCCAACTAATCTTTGACAAAGCAGGATAGAATATCCAATGGAAAAAAAGACAGTCTCTTCAACAAATGGTGCTGGGAGAACTGCAGAAGGATGAAACTAGACCACTTTGTTACACCATTCACAAAAACAAACTCAAAATGGATGAAGGACCTGAATGTGAGACAGGAAACCATCATAACCCTAGAGGAGAAAGCAGTAAAAAACCTCTCTGACCTCAGCTGCAGCAATTTCTTACTTGACACAGCTCCAAAGGAAAGGGGAATTAAAAGCAAAAATGAACTATTGGGACCTCATGAAGATAAAAAGCTTCTGCACTGCAAAGGAAACAATTAACAAAACTAAAAGGCAACCGATGGAATGGGAAAGATATTTCCAAATGACATATCGGACCAAGGGCTAGTATCCAAAATCTATAAGGAACTCACCAAACTCCACACCCGAAAAACAAATAATCCAGTGAAGGAATGGGCAGAAGGCATGAATAGACACTTCTCTAAAGAAGACATCCAGATGGCCAACAGGCACATGAAAAGATGCTCAACGTCGCTCCTCATCAGGGAAATACAAATCAAAACCACACTGAGATATCATCTCACGCCAGTCAGAGTGGCTAACATGAACAAGTTAGGAGACTATAGATGCTGGCGAGGATATGGAGAAACGGGAACCCTCTTGCACTGTTGGTGGGAATGTAAACTGGTGCAGCCACTCTGGAAAACAATGTGGAGGTTCCTCAAAAAATTAAAAATACATCTATCTTATGACCCAGCAATAGCACTGCTAGGAATTTACCCAAGGGATACAGGAGTACTGATTAATAGGGACACTTGTACCCCAATGTTTATAGCAGCACTTTCAACAATAGCCAAATTATGGAAAGAGCCTAAATGTCCATCAACTGATGAATGGATAAAGAAGTTGTGGTTTATATATACAATGGAATACTACTTGGCAATGAGAAAGGATGGCAATGAGAAAGGATGACATATGGCCTTTTGTAGCAATGTGGATGGAATTGGAGAGTGTCATGCTAAGTGAGATAAGTCATACAGAGCAAGACAGATACCATATGTTTTCACTCTTATGTAGATCTTGAGAAACTTAACGGAAGACCATGGGGGTGGTGAAAGGGGGAAAAAGTTACAGAGAGGGAAGGAGGCAAACCATAAGAGACTTTTAAAAACAGAATAAACTGAGGGTTGATCGGGGGGTGGGAGGGAGGGGAAAATGGGTGATATGCATTGAGGAGGGCACCTGTTGGGATGAGCACTGGCTGTTGTATGGAAGCCAATTTGACAATAAATTTCATATTAAAAAAATAAAGTTGGAGTCTGGTTGGCTCCGTCACTTAAGTGTCTGACTCTTGATTTCAGCCAGGTTATGATCTTAAGGTTTGTGGGATCAAATGAAGAGCGGAGCCCACTTGGGATTCTCTCTCCCTCTTGCTCTGTCCCCCTCCCTTGATTGCTCACAGGTGCGTGCATATGGTCTCTCTCTCTCTGTCAAAATAAATAAACTTTAAAAAAAAGTTTAGAGAGTCTATGGATAAGATTTTGTCATCAGGAGAATTCACATATGGGAAGACCTGTTTCTTATCTATTTTGGATAAATAAAATGCTTTGTTGTTCCTTTTTTGTTTTCAAGTAAAGTTTTTATTGAGGTATCTTTATACTCAGAAATGGGTAAATTGTTAGGTTACAACTTAATTTTAGTAAAGTGTGTATATATCCATGTATTCATTAAATAGAATGTTAGATTATAACATTGTTCCACAGTGCCACCTCCCAGTCACCAACCCAACAGGAGTAACCAACACTCTCCTGACTTTTAACAGATAAGTTGTGCTTATGTTTGAATAGTTGCAAAAATCAGTAATTCTATAGTCTAAAATGACCTGATGTGTTATTTTGTAATCTCATTCAGAACTAATAAATAATCTTGGAAGTAGTTTCTGTATATTTTTCTAAAACAGTAAAGTAAATGTGTGTTAATTAATTAACTGTTCTTATACTTAGAATCTCGACCATTGTCAGTTCCTGTGAAAGCCATGCTGAATATATCTGAAGGCTGTAGAAGTCCTGAAGAAAGAATGAAAGAATTTATTGGAGTAGTATGGAATGCAGTAAAGAGTCTCACACTGCAGGTAAAATAAAAGAACTGTCATGGTTTTAATTTCTATGATCCTTTTTAGCTTTTAGCACCTTTGATATTGGTAAAGAAGTAATCTCACTGGTAACACTTAATATCGTTAAAAAATAATCTCCCTTGTAACACTTGTGTATACCATCTCATTTGTATAACTTAGATGAAAACTGTTGGTGAGCTTTACATATTATTAGCAAATTATATGAAATACATCTTATATGCTATTCTTGATAAAGTTACAAATTATGCAAATTTTGAGATGTTTCTCAAATTACAAATTTCATTACTCATTTTCTTTATTTTGAACTTATTTAAAAGATTCTAAATGTTCAGTATACAAATCAGAAAACACTAGACAATAGGCCACTTTGGCCAGTGGTCCTGAGGGACCTAAGATAAAGTCAGCATGGCTTAGTGACTAATGCTGAGGGGACTTTGGGGGACTGAGAAGAAGGAGGCTGTCTAACTGGTGTTTCACATTCCAGTTTTGGCATTTGGGTGCATAATGATGCCATGAAATGGTAAAAGAAGCAGCTATGCAGAATCAGGGGCAAATAGGGAGTTTATACATACATTTGAAACACCTGTGAGATCTCCGGGCTTCTATCGGACTGTAGGATATTCATATCTGGAGCTTAAGGAAGAGATTTCACACTAGAGATATATTTTGGAAATCATCTATAGATGGATAAAACCAAGAGAATTGGTCATCCAAAAAAATATGTGAAGTTGAAAGAGCAGTGGGCCAAGGGGATGCCATTTCTAAATCAGACAGTGGAAGAGAAAGTGTCCTTAAAGGAAATTGTAGTAGAGAGATCAGAAATGTAGGAGGAAAAGCCAGATAGTTCATGAAAGGAAAGGGTGTATAGAATTTCAAGGAGCCAGGCGTTAGCAGTATCAAATTCTGTATCTTAACTATGGACTCTACTTTGCTTATCTGTAATATGAAATGGTTAAATTAAATAATGTTTAAGGTTATTTCCAATTCTGACATTCTTGTGAAATTCTGGTTATTTTGCTTGTTTTATAATGATACATTGCCTTCATTAGCTTTATCACCAGCAATAAATTAAATCTTAGCTATCATTATGGATTAGTTATAAGTAGAGATACTGATTTTCCTCACTTTTTTCTTTTAAAAAATTTTTGTGGTAAGATACACTTAACATAAAATTTGCCACGTTAACCATTTTTATGTCTTCGGTTTAGACTCATGTTCCTCATTTGACTAAGCTTATTGAGTGTAAATTAACATATAATTACAGGAGTTCTAACGATTATATTTTTGTATAGGTTATTTTGAATATGACCTAGGCACTTGCTTCATTTTTAGTCTCGGCACTGTATTATACATGCTGTATATTTAGACATTTCCAGATGTTAATGTGTTCTGGAAAAGTTTAAAGGTAAAACTTGATTCTGATTAAATGATTAAAATCTAGGCCCTAAAATTCTGAGTTTTTAAAATAGTAGTGTCCGTTTTCCAAGATGTTTTATGAACCAAAATATAAACCAGAAAACTCTGAAGTTGTCATCAGATAAAATAGAACATCATAACTTGAAGCCATCAAAGGATTATCCTCTTAATGGAAGTTTGAGCAAGCAAATGTGTTCGGAATCAGGATTTCTGGAAAATTGATTTTGGAGCCAAAGTTGATATTTTCTAAGCCCATGTTCTTCTTTCTTGTAATAGACTTATATTGCATTAAGATGTAAACAATATTTTCTATAACCTATTTGTTTTTCAGTGGGAAAAGTAACTTCCACATTTCATCTTAATGGATTATGTTATAGTACTATATGTAGTCTTGAACCATTTTTTTTAAAATGGGAACTTAGTTTGGGGGCCTTTTTCACAAAAGATTAGCACAAACTCAGTTCTTTGCAATTTTTCTTTATCAGTTGATCAGTAAAGATCCTATTATACTGCAAAAAGCTACATTTTCATTCCAGAGCACATAATTGGCAATGGCATGCAGTTGACAAAATAGAAATACTCTGGCCTGGAATTCACTAATAAAGGAGTACATTTTCTTGTTTTTTGCCAAACTCAGTCTTGTCTTTTACATTGAAGATCATGTTTCTGTTATATGGCATTTTCTAGATGTTTTTTATAGTTTCTGAAGCTTTCTAAGTGGCCTGTGTAATATAGCGGACTCTTTATTTTCCATACCACATTCCTTGATTTCGATGTGTCAAAGTGTCTCAAGTCCCATAAGGTAGTTAAGCTAGACCAATTGAATTCTCTTTCCAGGAAGTTACATACTGAATACGATCAGTGATGCAGTAATAATACTGCATGATACAGATGTTGTCCTCCTATCCAGCGCACTTGCTGGCCTATCTCCATGATCAGACAAGGGTAGGCATTTGAGGCTAGACAGACCAAATGCCAGCCACCTTACTTGTAAAAGTAATTATTTACATTTATGCTTAAAATTTTGCAAAGAATCTATCTTTCATTATAGGCATTGAGAAGGTGACAGCAATTGCACGTAGTTTGTTAGAAGGACAAAGTTTGTAATTCAAATGTAGGCATTTTTTCATATTGTCCCTTGGTAAATATGGGGAAATGTAGATTTGTATTACTCTGGAAAAGAAGACAACCAAGGTTCACTATTGAGGTTTTTAGCTTAATGCCTTATATTGGGAACATTAAGATTTCTACTATAAATGAAGGTACCCCAAATATTTTCATAGTGTATTGAGAGTTAACAAATAGGAATATGGTGATTTGGGCAGTAGTTAATAATATATTTGTTATAGTGCAAATGGAATATTGCTTATATTGGTGGCCTCTATATACATAAATAGTTATAAGCAACAGTGTTTTTAAAGAAAAAGACTGTGAACATCTCTTATGAATCCATGAGAGCTAATATATGGATCTGACATATAGGAGATAATTCAGTGTATGTTCATTGACTTTATTTAGCAAACCTTTTGGTGAGAGTTAATACATTGTATCTTTATATCAGAGCTGACTCCCACCTCCCCACAATCACAGATGAGTAAACTGAAGTCACGGAGAGATTAATTTGTTAAAAGTTCCATGGTTAGAGTTGAACCCATTTGGCTGACATGTCAATTTTATTAATTACTAAGTTGTCTCTGTAGAATGAAATGATGAACAACAGGTATTAAGCAGTTATTTTAATTAACATCAGATACTGATACCAATAAAAATAATTGTGTTCACTTATTAATTATTTAGTGCCTAGTACATGCTAGACATGGTACTATGTACTGAGACTATAAACACAGTAGGCTGATTATCTGACATTACAGACCCTATGTTCTAGTGAAAATTCTGTAAGACTATTAGTAGTTTAAAACCCTCTTGTTTCAAGTTTTTGGGTGCTGTGTTTATGTCTTTTGTCTCTTTATTCCTGACTTGCAGTTCAGTTCATGGTCGATATTAAAGAATGCATGAATTAAAGAAAAAGTGAATGAAAATATAACCTGAAATGTTTATTCATGTATGTTTTTATTTGAAACTATTTTATGAATAATACAATTCATACAGAGAACATTTCATTCTTCAGAAATTTTGCAAAATATAATTATCACTGAAGTTTTAAATATTGGGGCACCTAGGTGGCTCAGTCGGTGAAGCATTGACTTCAGCTTCTGTCATGATCTCATGGTCTGGGAGTTCGAGCCCCGCATTCAGGCTCTGTGCTGACAGCTCAGAGCCTGAAGTTTGCTTCAGATTCTGTGTCTGCCCCTCCCCTGCTCACATCTGTCTCTCTCTCTCTCAAAACTAAATAAACATTTAAGAAATTAAAGTTTCAAAGGAAAGAATGCATGTTAGTGGGGAAGAGGAAATAGGAATGTTACTTAAAAGTATAGAAAATTGGGGTGCTTGGGTGGCTCAGTCAGTTAAGCGTCCGACTCTTGGTTTCAGCTCAGGTCATGATCTCTGTTTGTGAGTTCGAGCCCCTCATCAGGCTGCATGCTGACAGTGGGGATCCTGCTTGAGATTCTCTCTCCCCCTTTCTCTCTGCCTCTCCCCTGCTCACTCTCTTGTCTGTCTCCCAAAAATAAATAAACTTAAATTTAACTGTATACAAAATATGGTATAACAATTTTAAGCATTTACTTTAAAAATTTTTTTTTAATGTTTTTATTTATTTTTGAGAGAGAGACACAGAGACAGAGACAGAGCACAAGCAAGGGAGGGGCAGAGAAAGAGGGAGACAGAATCTGAAGCAAGCTTCAGGCTCCAGCTGTCAGCACAGAGCCCCACACAGGGCCGAACTCGCTACCCACGAGATCGTGACCTGAGTCGAAGTCAGACATTTAACCAACTGAGCCACCCAGGAGTCACTTAAAGCATTTACTTACAAAATGTTCTGTATAATAGACAGTGGGCTAATTAAAATGTTTAGATTAATGTATAAGTGAGACCTATCTCAGTCTCTCTTTTTTTTTTTTTTAAACTGAGTTGTGAGCACAGTTATAGAGTGTACAAATTAGAAAAATCTAAGTTTACCAAACCTTACATATGGGAGATGGGTTGGGGGTACACAAAGGCATATATCTTTTCAAATGGCATATAAACTTGGAACTTCCAAAAAATTCATGATAGTCATTTCATTGATTAAAATAGAAATACCACATAATTTCTGCTTATTGGTTTATTCTCAGTGTATCATACTTAAGATTTGTAGCCTTTGACCTAATAGGAATCAAAATAGAGGTGGTTCGACTTCAAGAATTTGTAATAATCCCTTCACTTTAACACATGAATGTGTTCAATATTGGCGAAAGAACACGTTGCTACCAAAACTGAAATAAGATCCTTGAAACAGAAAGGATGTTGCCATGGAAAAATGAAGTAACACTCAGTGCAGCTGTGATGCATTAATGAATAGGATATTTTTTTTAAAAGATCATTTGTGTTTGGTGTGGCTCAGAGGGTCCCAACCAGATGGTTTCCATGAACATGATCTGACCCCCGGTTTGAGGACTTCTTACTGGCAGATTACTTCATTTTCTTTCCCTTGGATTGTCAGATCCTTACATTAATGCAAAATTTACTGCTGCAGATTTATATTCCCTTACATAAATCACTCAACATTTTACATTAAAACCACAATTTTCGACGTACAGTTTAACAGTTATTTTAAAAGTGTAAAAAGATTTATGTGATAGTTGTAGTATATATTAGAGATGTAACATTATAATAAGTTTGAGGATTTTGGATTATGTATGTGTTTTGGTTCTTATCATTATAGAAATCTCCAGAACACATATCACATTTTAGAAAGTTTATTTTTTAGAGTTGTTATGTATCTCAGAATAATCTATTTTTGAATATTTATTGCTCACGTTGTTAAATTTGATGAAATAATTTATTTCTGAATTAGTGGAATTTTGGAATATATTGTTATTTGGAAGTTTCGGCACAACTTAAATTTATTTCACAAGATATATATGTTTATATTTGTATAGTGTGGCATATTAAACTAATTACCTCACATTGTTGAAAACATTTTTTAACATAGCATCAATACCTATATGAAGTGTTAAAAACTGACTCTTTTTAGTTTGACACTATAAGCATAAATAATTGAATAATGAGAATGGTATACTGAGAATATGTTCTCAGTATGCCATAATACTTTGTGCATTTGAACTTAAGCAATTAATTATGTTAAATATTTAAAAATATAAATGTAATACAGCTGAAACAATGTATGTTTTAGGATAAAAAATGTTGTAATCTTCAATCAATGAGCTACTTAACATATAAACACTTAAATTAGGTTGCAAGATAAAATTCTAGATGAGGTCAGACTTCATGAACCTTATATTTATTTTTATAAAATTTTACTTATATTTTTCTTCACTGAATTCAGTTTGTTCCATGCACAGAAATGTTGAAGCAAAAATGAGTAAGTTTGCTTATTTATAAGCCTGGCAGATTATTTATCATATCAAGGAATTCCAGACCTGTTACGTATCATGCTGTCACTAAGGGCTATATTAACCTCAAGTGAACATATATTAATGTATTCTTAGTTGTCTTTTATAAAATACAGTCTCTTAATTTTCTAGAATATCCAAGTATTTATCAAACAAACAAATTTTAATTTTGTTACATCTTCAGATAATGCCTTTGTATGCCAAATATTTTGTAGAAAATTAACAGATGACATTTTGTATTTCCTTGAGAATAATTTAAGTATGCTAGGCTGTTTGAGCAGTTTGTGAACCAGGTAAAAAATATTACTTTCTAAGAACCAACTAAGACTAATAGACTTGAGCTTATATTGCTTTTGAATTAAGAACTCATGATGAATTTAATTTTTGATTTGAGATCGCTTAGTATTATTTCACCTCTCTAAGGTTCCAGGCAACCTAAGTAAACTACACTGGGGATAAGAAAGCATAAAAGTTTCACATGAAATCAAAATTTAAATAATAATTTGATGTATGATAAAAGCAGGGAATAATGCTCTCAGTTTTAAGTCTTCTGAATTTTCTTCATTACCATGTATCCATATATATAAAATGGGATACACGCACACACTTGAATCTTGGGATACGTGTAAATAAAAAAAGAAAATACATGATACAGACTTGTTATATTTTAATATTTGTCTAGAGATATCATCTGAACATTGGAAACATCTTTCCTTATATTTTAGTTTGTAAAGTAAAAACAAAAGGCCAAATTCACATGGTAATAGCTGCTTGTGTGTGTGTGTGTGTGTGTGTGTGTGTGTGTGTGTGTGTTTTAAGTGAGTACAATACAATACTAGTTGGTTCTAAGGCCTTAGTTGGTGTTAATCTAATGAACTGCAAAAGAAGGAGGATTTTCTCACCTTTTTTTGCCAGCACATTTTCTGATTCAGTCGTGTTACTTGGAAATAACTGTGGAAAGGCAGATATGTTTTCATCTCATTTCACTGTGCCTTTTTGATCAAATTCATAGCAGGAAACAATGTCCTTTTAAGTGTTAATTGTGTTCTTCAGTAAAAGTAACTCATAAAGAGGTAAGTATGGCACATTTCTTCTTCTTTTTTTTTTTTTTTGGCTTGCCTGTTTATTCTGATAAAGATATTAAGTATTTGAGGGTATATTAACTTCCTTATTTAGTCTGTTCCCAATATTTTAATTTTGCTTTTTTTTTTTTCTTCCCCTAGCTTGAAGTACAGTCTTGTTGTGTATTCATTCCAAATGATAGCCTGCCTTCCCCAAGTACAATTGTATCTGGTGACATTCCTGGAACAGTAAGAAGTTGGTACCATGGACAAACCAGCATGCCTGGAATGCTTGTCCTCTGTATGCCTCAAATAAAGATTATTAGTGCTGGCCACAAGTATATGGAACCTCTGCAGGAGATTCCATTTGTCATTCCACGACCCATCCTTGAAGAAGGTACATTAAAAAATATTCTTCCTATGGTTATATTTGATAATAATATTTTTAGTTTTATTGTTTTTTAATATGCCAGTGCTTATGTAAATGAGTCTTCTCATTGAAAGATCCACATGAAAATAGATTCAGTAATCTGCAAAGTGGATTTAAAAAGAAGGGTGCACAAAGTAAATGAACTAAGTGGTGCTGTTTATTGACATCCACACATTTTAATAAAATTCATGTATGTATAAATAGACTACAAAATATCATATGAAACGCAGAATAATCACTAAAATGTGAAGCATAGACAAGTCAAGATGACAGTTGGTTTTGGAAGTTGGCATTAAGCTGAATTAAGAATGATAAGTAGATCTTAATTTAAGCTACTTGATTTATTAATAGATATCATATATAATCAAATGAATATATTATTTACATCAAACATAATATATTTCTAGACTTCTCATTTGTTAAAATACAGTAGATAATATTGTGATGATCGGAGACATAACTCTTCAGTAAATACTTCATTTGTGATACTGCAGAATTTTCAGTTGCAAATTCATACCCTTTTGAACTTTGACATATTCATCTCAAACAATCTGTGAACTTGGAAAAGTTTTGAGTCACAAAGTAAATAGTGTGAATCTATATTTTAATAACAGGGTTCAAATGTTTTACAATGGTAAACAGTTCCACACCTTGTTCATATTATTAGCATGTAAGTATATGAATGCTGATATCATTGAGATCACTACACATACTATTATTGAAAAGCAGATATATTCTGTGCAGTTTTTGACTTTGACTTGATGTTGATTTCTCTTTCCTTTTCTCTGTTTTGGCGTTTCCATTGAAATGTAGTTTTCTTAGGTTTATCAGAAATAGGAATGATTTTACTGCCAGAAATAAATGTTGGTACTTAATAAAATGATTGCCATTATCATAAAATCATAGAATTCTAACAGTTAGATGGAACTTATTTAGAGCTCTTACCTGTGTGATTTTGTTCTTGATGCAAGGATTCTTTTTCTAGCATATTGGATATATCCATTCTTTGATATTTGCTTCTGGTTGTAAGGAGTTCTTTATTATCACAACAGCTATTGTGTATCATATCAAGGACATGATAGCCTCAGAAAATGAGCTGGGGAGTGCTTCCCTTTTTTTGTTGTTGTTGTTTTTTGTTGTTGTGGTTTTGTTTTTGTTTTTTGGGTTTTTGTTTTATTTTAACTCTGGAATCATTTTTGGAAGATTCAAATAGTTTGTCCCTTAATTTAAAAAAATTAAAACTCATAATATTATTCCATTTAACAGCTTTTTTAGACATTATTTACATACAGTTTCATGCATACAATTAGATTACTTTTAGTATATTTACAGTTTATACCATCATCACCACCATCAAATTTAGAAGTTTTATCACTCAAAAAAAAAGTTTTATCACTCAAAAAATAATCAATATACCATTAACAGTTACTCTTTCTCCCTTCATCCAAAACCCTGGCAAATGCTGACCTTCCTGTCTCTATGAATTTGCCTGTTCTAGGTGTTTAATATGAATGGAGTCACACAATATGTGGTCTTTTGTGACTGGCTTCTCATGGGAAGTCACCATAATGCTTTTGAGGTTGACTTATTTATCAGTCTTCATTTTTATGGCTGAAAGTAATCCATTTCATGGAAATACCATGTTTTCTTTATCCACTCATAGTTGGTAGACATTTGTGTTTACATCTTTTGGCTATTATGAACAATACTGCTGTGATAATTTTTGCACATCTTTTCTTTTTTTTTTTTTTTTTTAATTTTTTTTTCAACGTTTTTTATTTTTTTTTTGGGACAGAGAGAGACAGAGCATGAACGGGGGAGGGGCAGAGAGAGAGAGGGAGACACAGAATCGGAAACAGGCTCCAGGCTCCGAGCCATCAGCCCAGAGCCTGATGCGGGGCTCGAACTCACGGACCGCGAGATCGTGACCTGGCTGAAGTCGGACGCTTAACCGACTGCGCCACCCAGGCGCCCCATTTGCACATCTTTTCATATGGACATATTTTAATTTCTGTTAGCTATGTACCTAGTAGTAGAATTGTTGGGTCGTATGGTAGCTCTGTGGTTAAGGTTTTGAGGAATTAACAGTCTGTCCTCCAAAGTGTTTCTGCCATTTTGCAATTCCACATCAACTTATGAATGTTCTAATTTATTCAAGTTGTAATTGTCTTTTTGGTGTTAACCATCCCGGTGGGTATGTGGTGGATCTCATTTTGGTTGTTATTTGCAGTTCCCAAATGACTAGTGATATTGAGCATCTTTTCATGTGCTTGTTGGCCATTTGTAGAAGCTGTTTTTTATTTTCTTATTGTTTTCAAATACTTGGCCCACTTTTTAGTTGGGTTATTTATCTTTCCTTTTAATTGAGCAGTTCTTTATATATTCTGGATATTAGATTCTCATTAGATACGATTTACAAATTTCTTCTCTCATTCTTTGAATTATCTTTTTTACTATCTTGATTATTTCATTTCTTTTATATTCTTAATTTTATTTTTCCCTGCTGTATTAGACATTATTCCCTTGCTATTTTTTTTCAATCTTAGAAATTAACACTCTTTACACAAAGTAAAATTTGGTTCTGGAAATACTAAGATGCATTTTTAATTTAGTAAATCATAAAATAATTTATGGTATTTACTCTCCTCCTGAACAACACACAGGTCTTTAAGTACTTTAATTCAGCGATTCTCTCCAGATTGACTGGCTATTACTGTTATATATTTTAATTTATCTCTTATTTTTCTGAATTTTATAAATTTAAATAATTTAAAAAATAATTGCATATATATTACATGTATACAATTACTGCAGGGTTTGGAAAATTTATTCAATAAATAGCCAGATAGTAAATATTCTCAGTGTCATTAACTATCTGGTTTTTGTAACAACTATACTCAGCTTTGCTTTGTAGTACAGAGGCAGCCATAAATAGTATGTCAATGAATTGACACTCCAGTAAAACTTTATTCACAAAATCTGATAATCAGTCACATTTGGTCATGGGCCACCTATGCTAACTTCTATACCAATGCCTTACTAGTCATTCGTTGTCACAGCTCATTCCTTTCTTCTACCTCAGATAATTTTCCTTCTGCCTTATTTATATATGGTTTCCCACTGATAGTTTTGTTTTGGCCATTAAAGATCCTTTTGTGCTTACTTTTGTTTTTCATTGCCTTTCTGAGAAATTCACCATCAGTTTGTTTTTTTTAGTGTCTTTCGGGCAACTTTAAGGATCTTTTTTTTTTTTTTTTGGCTTTTAAATCTTTGTTCTTTTAAGTGTTAGTATTGGTGTCTTTGTGAGCTTTTCAAGTTTTCTGGCATTTTCTCTTCATATATTGCCTCTGTCTCATTCTTTCTACATATATGTTAGACATTTTTTTTTTACTGTATTGTTCTTGTCTCTTTAATATTTTTCCCTTTGACTTTCTGGCCTGTAGTCTGAGTAATTTCTTTGATATTACAGTTTATTAATTTTATTTTCATCTGTATCTAATGTGCTGTTTTTTTGGGGGTAAAACTTTATAGAATTCTAATATATCATACAGAAATGAAATACATCAACTATTAGTATACAACTTGATACATTTCATAAAATAAATCTGCCCATGTTACTAGCTTCTGAATCAAGATCAAAAATTTTACCAACACCCAGGAGATCTTCTCTAGTCCCTTGTCGGTCTCTGTTACTTCAGAGGTACATGGTATCAAGATGTCTAAAACCATAAATTATTTTTCCTGTTTTTCAACTTTGTAATACTTTATTAAATTTTAAAATTTGCTTATGATGTTTTCATTTTCATTGATTTTTTTAAAATCCTTGCATTTTATTCATAATTTCCAAGGCATTGTTATATTTCTTGATACATGAATCATTTATTTTATTGTCTGAGTCCTGCTGATTCTTGCCTATATGCCTAGTGTTGTTCTTTGTGTGTGTGTGTTTTTTTTGTTTGTTTGTTTCTTTGTCGCTCCTTTTTGTGGGGAAGAGTCTATTTTTCCTGGAAATATTTGTCTAGAAATTTTTTTGAAGATGAGCTCAAAGATTCTTCCTTTGTAGTTCAAATTTATTTCTGATGTATTGGGAGCATTACCAGTTTACAACCACTTGAAACTAGAGGATTTTATACCATGTAGATAATAAAAATTCAAGTTACAATCTTTTATGAGGCTTGGTTTGTGGTTATATGTATTTTTTTCCACTCTGTTCAAGGTTCAGCTTTCTGATCATGTACAGAGGGTAAAAACAGGGCAGTTTTATTTCTAGTTTATTCTAACATTAATATTGTAGCCATATGCATTAAAGTCTTATGTTCTATTAGGTTCTACAATGCAAGTGTCAACAAGGATGTTCCATTTCACCAGGTTTGAAATGCCTCAACCAATTTGTTTTGCTTACCTCTGAGTTCCTGACTTTTCTCAGTCCCTGGCCTTAATAAAGCCTTACTTTTTTGGGGAAACTCACTAATGAATTTAAGAAGATATGGAGTGCAGGGGTGCCTGGGTCTTTGTGACGCTCAGTCGGTTGAGCGTCCGACTTCAGCTCAGGTCATGATCTTGTGGTTTGTGAGTTTGAGCCCCGCATCAGGCTCTGTGCTGACAGCTCAGAGCCTGGAGCCTGCTTCGGATTCTGTGTGTCCCTATCTCTCTGCCCCTCCCCGCTCATTCCCCCCACCCCCGTCAAAAAAAAAAAAATAAACATTAAAAAAAATTAAAAAAAAAGAAGATATGGAGTGTATGTCTCTGTGTGTGTAAACCAGTTCATATAAATTTTATTCATAGTGTGATGTATAAACATTTTATAAATATATTCATCCTTTTTGTTTTTAGCACAAATGTCATTCAGGGCACTAAATCTACCAGGTTGCTGGAAATACAGTCCCTCAGTGATTTAAAGATGTGACAAATATCATATCCCCCTTTTATCTAATGGATTTTATGAAAGGACTGATATATACTGCCCTACTATTCTTTATCTTTTGAATACTCTTTAAAATCCCTGTTATAGCACTTCTGCCAGCTTCTTTTTCTACTCTTGTATGATAAATTACTTTCTTCTCACCTTGTCTTTCAAATACATTATTAAGGACTTAAGGAACTACAGAAGTCTCCATCTTTAAAGCAGAAGGTGTTATATTCTGATATTTTATTCCTAGAACTGAGTTAGATAGCATCTTAGTTTGTTTTGAACATTTAAAAAAATCACACACCAGATGGAGAGGGCAAGAATCAAATAGAAACTTCTAAAGTCTATTTTTCTTACTCCCTGGGAGAAAATAGTGTGACAATATAATCAGCCCTGAAACCTAAAGTAAAAACAGTTTTTTGTTTTTTTGTTTTTTACCACATGGTTATTCTCATTGGCCAAACCTACCTTGAGGGAAGGAGATTATTTCATGAGATTTGAACATCCATTGTCTAATACCATGTTTTGTAATCCCCATATGTTTGTTTTATCCAGATTTTTTTCTTATAAATGATTTCTAGTTTCATACCTTTGTGGTTAGAAAAGATAATTGATGTGATTTCATTCTTCTTGAATTTATTGAGACTTGTGTTGTAGCCTAGCATGTAATCTGTGCTGGACAATGTTCCATGTGTCCTTGAAAAGAAGTGATGCTTCTGCTTTTGGATAGAATAATCTGTATGTATCTCTTTAGTCCATCTGATCTAATGTGTCTTTTAAGGCCAATGTTTCCTTATTAATTTTCTGTCCTGAGTTATCTCCTCATTGATACAAGTGGAGTATTAAAGTCTCCTACTATTCTTATCCTGCCATCTATTTTTGCCTTTACTTCTGTTAATATTTGCTTTATGTATTTAGGTGCTTCTATTGGGTGCATAAATGTTTTAAAATGTTATATCCTATTGTTGGATTGATCCTTTCATCATTGTATAATGCTCTCCTTTATTTTAATGCTCTCCTTTATTTTGAAGTCCAGAATCATGATGGCTTCAGCTTTGCTTTGCTTTTTTCAGGATTGCTTTAGCTAATTCTCCTCCTAAAACCAGTACTGCATTGTATGTTAACCAATTGGAATTTAAATAAAATTTGAAAAGAAAAAAAGAGTCTGTTTTGTCTGACATAAGTATTGCTACCCCAACTTTCTTTTCATTGTCATTTGCATGGAATATCCTTTTCCATCCTCTTACTTTGAGTCTGTGTGTGTCTTTAGATTTGAAGTGAGTCTCTTGTAGGCAACAGATATATGGGTTTTGTTTTTTTTTAATTCATTCATTCAGTCACTCTGTGTCTTTTGATGGGGAGTTTAGTCTATTTGCATTTAAAGTAATTATCCATTGGTATATATTTATTGTCATTTTGTTTATTGTTTCCCAGCTGTTTTTTGCAGTTCTTCTCTGTTCCTTTTCTTCTTTTTCTCTCTTATGCTTTGATTGTTTCCTTTAATGTTGTAATTAGATATTTTTTCTTTTGTGCATTTACTAGAAGTTTTTTCTTTGTGGTTACTGTGAGGTTTACACATATCATCTTATGTATATAACAGTCATTTTAAAGTTCACAGTAACTTAATTTTTAATACATTTCAAAGCTTTATATTTTTACTTTCCCCCACCTTATATCTCATATTTTTAAAGACAATTTTTTTAAATGTTTATTTATTTTGAGAGAGAGAGAGAGAGACAGTGCAGTAGAGGGAGGGGCAGAGAGAGAGAGAGAGAGAAATCCTTGCTGTCAGCACAGAGCCTGATGAGGGGCTTGGGCCCATGAACTGTGAGATCATGAGCTGAGCCAAAATCAAGAGTTGGACACTTAACCAACTGAGCCACCAACGTGCCCCTTATGTTTCATATTTTTGATGATTCATTTTGCATCTTTTTATGTATCCCTGAACTAATTATTTTTTTTAATTTTTACAACTTTTATACTCTTCATACTTGGTTTATAAGTAATATGTCTACTACTTTTATTATTTATTTACCTTTTCCAGTGTGATTTTTACTTTTGTATGTTTTCTTATTAAATAGTACATTGTATTTTTAGTTTATTCTTTTGAACATTTCTTGTAGCCTGTTTAAGTAGATGACTCCTTTACCTTTTGCTTAACTGGAAAATTCTCAATCTTTTTGAATGATAATGTCTAGGTACAGAATTCTTGGTTGGCCATTTTTTTTTCCTTTTAGCATTTTGAATATATTATGCCACTCTTTTTTGATCTATAAAGTTTTTGCTGAAATATCTGCTAATTGCCTTAGGGGGTTTTCCCTGTATGTAATATGTTGCTGTTCTCTTACTACTCTCTGTTTACCTTTTATCATTTTAATGAGAATGTGTCTTGGTGTGTTTGTCTTTGGGTTCATCTTATTTGGGCCTCTCTGATCGTCCTGGACATAGATGTCTGTTTGCTTCCCCCAGATTATGGATGTTTTTAGCCATTATTTCTTCAAATAATTTTTTCTTGACTTTTCTCTCTTTTCTCCTTCTGGGATTCGGATAATGAGAATGTTATTCCATTTGATATTCTTCCAGAGGTCCCTTAAAGTATCCTTACTACTTTTAATTCTTTTTTAATTTTTATGCTTTTTGTTTTCCATTCCTTTGTTTTTCATTCATTGATGGTGCTTCTGTTTCATCCATTCTGCTGTTAAATCCCTCTAGTATACTTACAAGTTTAGTTTTAATGTTTCGTGTTTTCTTATTTTCTGTCTCTTTGTGGAAGGAAATTCTTGGTGCTTCTCCATTGCTTAGATAGGTGAGCATCTTTATGACCATTACTTTGAACACTTTATCTTGTAGGTTGCCTCTCTCCATTTCATTAAGGTCTTTTCCTGTGGATTTGCCTTGTTCTTTGGAATATATTCTTCTGTCTACTCATTTTGCTTGTTTCTCTGTGTTTGTATGTATTAAGTGAAATGGCTATCTCCCTCAACCTTGAAGGAATAGTCTTGTGTAGGAGGTGTTTTGTGTGGCCCAGGTGTTTTGTGTGCCCTGTGGCTACCAGAGCTAGTCATTCTATGGGCATCCCCACAGATGTAGACATCCTGTGGGCTGTTTGTCCCCTGGCTTTGATAGGGCTTCAGTTGGTATTGTGTGCAAGGTGGGGCTCTAGGTACTCACCTGGCTTGTGTATCTTGGCTACTGCATGGGGAGAGTGGGCTTCCAGCTGCTTGCCTGTTCTGGTTGTGGCTTGCATTCTTGGTGGATTGGGCATGACTTGGGATACTTATCTGGCTTTTTTTACACCTTGGGTGCTACATGGAAGTGGGGAGGGGCAGGAGGCTCACCCAGCCTGTTCAAGGTGAGTGGTGGGCAGACCACACCTACCCACTGGTGCCAGAAGCCTAGAAGGGGTCCACCTAAAATGGTACTTGTTGGCTCCTTCACCAACAAGGTAGGATGAGATTGCAAAAATGGCTGTTGACAGCACATCCGTCCACAGCAGACTGATTTTTTACATTTTTAAATTATTTAATTTAAAATTACAGATTCCTGTCTCTCTTTAAAATTAGTAAATGGGTCTCCCTGTGTTATGGTCTAGGGGCTTTTTCTTGTTTTTGTGCTGGATCATAGGGCAAATGAGTTTGTGGGCAAACCCTTTAGGAACAGGTCTTTGTTCTCTAATGTATTGTGATTCTTCTGGTCTTAATCTTTATTGGTATTCAAAACTAGACATTAAAATTGTTTTAATGTTCATTCATTTTTGAGAGAGCACGAGTTGGGGAGGGGCAGAGACGCGCGCGCGCGCGCACACACACACACACACACACACACACAGAATTCGAAGCAGGCTCCAGGCTCTGAGCTGTCAGCACAGAGCCTAACATGGAGTTCAAACCCACAAACACTGAGATCATGACCTGAGCCAAAGTCAGACACTCAACCGACTGAGCCACCCAGGATCCCCAAAACCAGACATTTTACACCTTGTCTCTACTATGCCTGCCTCCAAGGTCAGGATTCCTGATTTGGGGCACGATCCCTTAACTTTTCCAGGGTGTATTCTGTATTTGTAGGAACCCTCCCTCATGTGCCTCTTCCGAGGTGGTTTTTGGGACAAGGTGTGTCTGCCTTCCCACCCTTCTACGTGTGTCTTTCTTGGCTTTTGAGTGGAGGTGCTACTCATCTAGTTCATGGATCCTAGAGGAAAAGCATGCCATATGTAGTTATAAATTTGTTGTGTCCATGGCAGGAGGTGAATTCAGGGTCTTCCTATGTCACCATCTTGAACTCTCTCATGAAGAATTGATGTTAACAAACCTACAGTGTGTGTGTGTGTGTGTGTGTGTTTGTGTGTGTGTGTGTGTTATTTGAGAAAGACAGGAGAGAGGGTGGTATTTATGTGTATGTATGCGTTGATATTCTTAGGTTGCAAGGAACAGAAATCAAGTCAGGAGAACTTAAACAAAAATGGAACTTATGATTCATTCTCCACATATTCTATTAAAGCAACTTTAACTTTTAGTTAAAATTTTGATACTAATCTCACTATTTGTCTCTGGTAATTATGAGCACCATGCTTTCAATTAAAATTTTCTCTTATTTCTTTCTTTGTTGTTTTCCTTGTCCTCACAACTCCTCTTGAATTATTTTTTCTTGCTTTGTCTTTGGTGTTGCTTGGTTATTCTGAGTTACAGATTTATCTTGAAACTAGTTTATCGACACCAATTATTTAAACTTATAGAATAAATAACAAAGAATAATATTTCCTATGTAACTAAAGTTTTGTGCTTCAAACCGTTTATTTGATGGAAATATTTCAGTATATTGCATGGTGTGTGTGTGTGTGTATGTGTGTGTGTGTGTATGTCTGTGTATAGTGATGGGTTGTTAATCATACCACTCTGATTTACAAAGGAAATTCAAATCCATTGTTTCTGTAGAGAAAAGTAGGGCTGCTCTCCCCACTGCTTGCTACTGCCCACCCCCAGCCTCACTATCTTTTTCTGTGTTTAAACAAGGACAACTCTACTGTTGCAGGGACTTAGCATATGCTGTATATGTGACTGCCTCCTTCTTGATCTTTTTTCTAGCCTTTCTTCTCAATTTTTAGGCTTCTACGTATTTAACTTGTCAGCTCCGTCTGTTCTGTGATGTTACTGCTTCTGGCTCATCACTGTTAATACTCCTATCCCTATTTTAATTATTTTTATTCAGCTCCTGATTGCCCTCCTAGGGTAAAAAGTGTAAGAAGTGTATCTGTCTTGTTCACGGTACTATTCCTATCATTTAGCACAATTTAGCGCAATGAATGGCACGAAATAGGGGTTCACTAAATAGTTGTAGAGTATGCTATTCGGCAAATAATTTTTGGTTACTGTAAGGAGAAAAAAGAACTTAAAGAATGAAAAGGTAAATTTCTGATGTGTCTTCAAGTTCATAAATAATTGAAAAAAAATTCTTTGTCATTATGACACGAAAAAAAAGAAAAACAATTACAAAATGATCAATAGAATGAGCATGGAGGGTTCTCCTAGATTTCAGGCATAACTGAATTTGGACTTCAAAAGTTCATAATGAGGAGCTGTTTGTTGAAATGTGTCATCTGATTTCAATTGCCATAGAAAGGGAGAGATGATCTCTAATGTGGTCAGATCCAATCTGTATAGGGTGTTTGGGTCAAAATCAACATCTTGAGTTTCATTACGAAGCATTTGCAGTGAGGCTTGCAGATGTAATTTGCTACATCTATCTCACACCTCTGAGCAGATGGGTTTCTACACTGTGCCTAGTAGTGGTTTGTTTTTTTTTCTTTGAAAGAGTTGCCTGCAACTTTAATAAAATATTTTGACAGAAATGGAATATTGAGATCATTTATAAATTAAAACTTTGCTATTGTTGGCTTTAGTGAATTTTCATAGAAACTGATGTTAAAATTGTTGAGCATCTATGAAAAACAAAGTTTTCCCATGTAATTCTTTTTTATCTTTTTGGTTTATATTGTTCTATCTTGAGTTTTTTAATATCTTAATTTGATAATTATAATTTCTACTTATTCTGAAAGAAGATGTACTATTGCATTAGATTTTTTCCAGTTTTACTCAATGTCTTTAATTGTAGTTCTTAATCCATATGTTAATAAGATACCTTGGGGAAAAGAAGAAGCTCAGAAAAAAGCTTAAGATTTGTTCTTAATGCTACTGCTGTTAAATAAATCTCTTGGATACCATCATGTATGTATTACAAATGAAGTTAAGGTGTTGAAATGCCTAAATGTAGTTAATATAATTGCTGTATACATCATTATTTTCTCAATAGCTCACATCCATCCTGCTCCATCATTTGTTTAGTCATGGATTCTGTGACTTTCAAAGACTTGAGAATGAACCTTACTTGTTTCCTAGTCAATTTTGTATTTCCCAACACCCCCCCACACACACATATGCGAACAATTTTATAAACAAAAACAAAAATGGCAGAACTAGTGTATATTTTACCTTTGAAATATATAATTTAAAATTCATTTAAGATCATAAAAATGGGCTTTTTAAATGGTACCAAGGTAACATAGTTTCATTAAAGGAATTTTTTAAAAATTGGGATATAATTGACACATAGCATTGTGTAAGTTTAAGGTATATAACATATCAGTTTGCTACATTTATATATTGCAATATGATTACCATCATGGTGTCAGCTAACACTTCTGTAGGTCACATAATTATCATTTCTCTTTTGTGATGAGAACATTTAATACCTAGTCTCTTAGCAACTTCAAAGTATGTAATACAGTATTACTGTAATCAGTAAGTTGTACATTAGGATTCCAGAACTTCTTCATCTTCTAGTTGCAAGTTTGTAACCTTTAACAGCATCCCCCCAATTTTCCCATCCCTGAGCCCCTGGTAACCACCATCCTACTCTCTGTCTCTGTGAGTACAGCTTGTTTAGATTCCATATGCAAGTGATATAATAGTATTTGTCTTCCTCTCTCTGACTTATCTCACTTAGCATAAGTCTTCATTAAAGGAACTTTTAAAGCACGAATATACAAGAGAGAAAAATCACTTTGGTGATAACCAGTATTAACGATTTAGTTTTGTATTTCTTCCCAGAGCTTGTTTTTTCTATTTTGTTTGATAAATATATACATACATAGACGTAAATAGTATCCATGTTGTAAAATGATTATATTCATGATGTACAGTTAAGATAATAACTCCTGACAAAATTTTCAGTACTTTTTTTTCCATTTATTCTGCACATTTCACAGGGGCATAACATGTTTTGAAACCATTTCCATCTAAAAGTAAGAGGATTCAAAAAAAATCTGCCTTAACTCTTGGGTTTAGTGTATGTGGACTTTGTCCTTTGTAAATCATATTTTCTCAGGTTACAAGGAACAGAGAAAGTCAAGTTATCTTAGGGAATGGGCATTCAGTGATCTCTAATCATCAATAGAAGAGTATTAGAAGTGATCATTAGTGACCAAAGTATGCCAGAGAGTGCAATGTAAATGAGGACCTTGAACAATAGTAGCTCTGCTCACCCACGACAAGTTGGGCTTGACTGTTTCCTTTTCTACTACTGTCCTTAAATTTTTAAATACCTCTTTTGAAATATAATTTACATTCATAATATTTACTCATTGTATGCCTACAGTTCAGCGATTTTTGAGGAAATGTATAAAGATATGCAACCATCACCACAATACAGTTGTATAACATTTCTGTCACCTCAGATTTCCCTTATGTCCATTTTGCAATTAATTTCTGTTCCCCACACTCCAGTCCTAACCCCCTATTGATCTGATTTCTGTCTTTATAAACTTGGCTTTTTTGGACATTTATTAAAAGGGAATCATACAGTATGTAGTTTTTTGCATCTTAAGACCTTATGTATTTATGTATCAGTGTACCCAGGGTACACTTTTTTTCACTTAGTATAATATTTTCATTTTTAAATTTTTTTTACATTTATTTATTTTTGATAGAGACAGAGCACAAGTGGGGGGGGGGGCGCACAGAGAGACAGGGATACACAGAATCCAAAGTGGGCTCCAGGCTCTGAGCTGTCAGCACAGAGCCCGACTCAGGGCTCAAACTCAAACCACGAGATCATGACCTGAGCCGATGTCGGACGCTTAACCAACTGAGCCACCCAGGTGCCCCATCACTTAGTGTAATATTTTTAAAGTTCATTCATGATATACCATGTATCATTATGTACCATGTACATGACAATTATGAGTAACCATTCTGTGGTTATGTCACATTTTGTTTATTAATTTTACAGTTAATATTCAATTGTGCAGTCATCAGTTTTTGACTATTATGATTAATGCTGCTATGAACATTTGGGTACATGAATTTATATAGACAAATATTATTATTTATCATGGATAGAGTCTTTGGGGTAGAATTACTGGATTTTATAGTAACTTTTTATTGAACATTTTAAGAAATTGCCCAACATTTCAGAAGTGATTGTACCATTTGACATTACCACTATTAACGTATTAGAGTTTTACTTTCAATATATCTTTGCCAGGACTTGGTATTTTTGCCATTCTAAAAGAGTATGTGGTACTTTATTGGGGCAGTCAGTTTGCGTTTCTGTAATGACTAATGTTATGGACTTTTTTCATGTACTTACTACATATTTCCTTAGTGAAATGTGTATTTAAATTGTCCATTTTTTAGTTATCTTCTAATTTTTGAGTTGTAAGAGTTCTTATATGTTCTAGATGCAGGTCCTTTTTCAGGTATATTATTTACTAATATTTTCTTCTAGGTTGGGGCTTTTGTTTGCATTTTCTTTTTTTTTTTTTTTTAATTCAAATTCCAGTTAGTTAACTTGCAGTGTTATTTGTTTCAGGTATACAATGTAGTAGTGATTAACCACTTTGATACATCACCAGGTGCTCATCACAACAAGTGCACTCCTTAATCCCCATCACCTATTTTACCCATCCCTCCACCTGCCTCTCCTCTGGTATCTGTCAGTTCTTTATAGTTGAGTCTGTTTCTTCATTTGCTTCTCTCCCTCTTTCCTTTTTTATCCTCTATGCTTGTTTGTTTTGTTTCTTAACTTGCACATATGGGTGAAATCATATGGTATTTGTCTTTCTGACTGACTTATTTCACTTAGCATAATACTCAGTAGCTCCATTCACATTATTGCAAATGGGAAGATTTCATTCTCTTTATTATGGTTGAGTAATATTCCATTATGTATATATACTGCATTGTCTTTATCCATTCATCAGTTGATGGACACTGAGGCTGTTTCCATAGTTTGAATTTGCATTTTCCTAATAGTTTTATAACTTAAATTTTAGAATTTAATAAAATCCTCTTTCATTTTCTTTATTAATTGTGCTTTGGGTGACTTAGTTTGAACTGTTACAATATGGTCTATGGTCCTTTTTGATGTATTTTTTTTGTATGATGTGAGATAAGAGTCTTAAATTCATTTTATTATATGCAGATATTTAATTTTCTTAGCATCATATTCAAAAGATTGTCCTTATGGAACTGTCTTGGCACCTTTGCTGAAAATCAGTCAACCATAAATCTAAGTCACTTTTTTCCCCCTGTACTCTCAATTCTATTCCATTGATCTATATGCCTATCCTTGTGCCTGTACCACACAGCGATAATTACTGTGGTGTTATATTGTCTTTAAAATTATGTAATACAAGTCGTCCAACTTCCTTTTTTTTCTTTGAAATTATTTTGTCTGTTTTAGATTCTATGCATTCCTATGCAAGTTTAAGCATTAGCTTATTGGTTTCTACAAAAAAGAGCCTGCAAAGACTTTGATAGGAATGGCATTTAACTTATAAATGAAATATTGGGGATATTTCCCATCTTGACAATGTTGAGTTCTTCAGTTTATGATCCTAAAATGTTTCTCCTTTTATTTATGTCTTCAATTTTATTCAGCAGTATTTTGCAGATTTCAGTGTCTTGAATGCCTTGCATGTCCTTTGTTAAAATTTTAAAATGCATTTAAGTTGCTGTGAATGGAATTATGTTCTTATTTTCATTTTTAAAATTTTTCATTGCCTGTATCTAAAAGTATAATTTTGTATATTTCCCTCATATCCTGTGACCTCACCAGACTTGTTTATTCTAGTTGTTAGTGTGGAGTCTCTGAAACTTTCTATAAAGTGAGCCATGCCATCTATGAATAAAGACTCTGTTACTTCTTTGTTTCCAATCTGCATGTCATTAATTTTTTATTTTGTTTTTACCTTAGTACATTGGCTGGAATCTTCGGTACAATGCTGCATAGAAATAATGAGAATGCATATCCTTGCCTTATTCCCAAATCTAGAGAGAAAGCCTATAGAATGTCACCACTAAGTATTATGGTAGCTATGTATTTTTCATAGATGTCCTTCATCAGGGTGAGAAAGATCCATTCTATTCCCAATTTTTTCAGGCTTTTTACCATGAAATGGTTTGAAATTTTTCAGATGCTTTTATGAAACCATTCAGATACTGGTGTGTGTGTCTTTTACTATTAATGTTGCATATTAATCAGTTTTACATAATTAATTGATTAAATGATTAAACTAATCTTGGATTTGGAGATGGATCCTGCTTGGTTATGGTGTATCATCTCTTCATATGGTACTGGACACAGTTTACTTTTTTTTTTTTTTTTTTTTTTTTAAGGATTTTGTATATATTTTCATGACAGATTTTAGTTTATAGTTTTCTGGCAGCGTCTGCCCTGGTTTTCATAATGGGATAATGCTAGCCTTGTAGAATGAATTGGGAAGTCTTTCCAACCTGTTCTGTTTCTGGAAGAGTTCCTGGACAAATAGCATTATTTTGTTAATTTTGGTAAAAATCACCCTTGAAGGCCTGGGGAATGGGTAGACCTTTTTTTTGTAGAAAGTTTTTGAATTAATAATTCACTTTATTTGTTTTAGGTCTATTCAGAGTTTCTGTTCCTCTTCTAGTCAGTCTTAATAAATTGTGTCTAGAAAGTTATCCATTTATCTAAGTTTTCTAAATTGTTGCGGCATACAGAATTGTTCATAATACTGTATTTTAATCCTTTTAAATTTCTTTAGGGTTGATGTAATATTCCTCCTTTAATTCTTCATTTTCGTAAGTTGTGGATTCTCCTTTTTTTGAGGTTAGTCTAGTTAAAGGGTTATCACATTGCTGATCTATTCATAGAATCAACTTTTAGCTTTATTGTTTTTCTGTTGTGTTTCTTAAGGGGATAACTTAAGTTATGGATATGAAATGTATGATACAGACACTTAATACTATAAACTTTTCTTTAAGCATTATTCTAATTTCCAAATACTGTTATTTACTTCACAATATTTTGAATTTCCCTTATGCTTTCTTCTCTGGCCCCCGGTTATTTAGAAACCATGCATTGTTTAACTTCCATGTATTTGAAAATTTCAGGTTTCTATTTTTTCCTGTTTTCTGATTTAGTCCCATTGTGGTCTAGACCATATATTTAATAATTTCAATCCTTTTAACTATATTAAGACTTGCATTATGGTCTATCATAAGGTCTGTTTCAGAGAGTGTTCCATATGTGCTTCAGTGAATTTTCTACAGTAGTTGGTGCAACATTCTATGTATGTCAGTTAGATCAAATGGGTTGATATTGCTTTATACTCTTCTGTACCAATGCTGACTTTCTATCTACTTATTCTATTATTGAGAGTGGAGTATTGAGATATTCAAGTGTTACTGTTTAGTTGCTTAGTCTTTAAATCTTGTCAGGTTTTGCTTTATATATTTCCCTATTAAATGTCTTTCTTTCTATAATGCTTTCTTAAATTTATTTTGTTATTTATTATAGTTATTCCAGTATTTTTATGCTTATAGTTTTATGATGTATCTTTCCCATCCTTTTACTTTAAATTTTTAAAAATATTTTATTTGATATTTGAGAGAGAGTGTGTCAACAGGTAAAGAGAAGAGAGAGAGGAGGAGAGAGGATCCAAAGTAGACTCCATGCTGACAGGCTAACAACTGCAAGCCTGATGCAGTGTTTGAACTCATGAATGTTGAGATCACGAACTGAGCTCAAGTTGGATGCTCAACTGACTGAGCAACCCATATTACCCCCGCCCATCCTTTTACTTTAAATGTAGTTCTGTTTTTGAATGAAGGTAATTAATTTAGTTAGGTCTTGCTTTTTTTTGCAGTCTGAAAATACCTTATTTTTAAGTGAGGTGTTTAGACCATCTATATTTTGTGTCTTATTGATATATTTGAATAAAATAGGTCATTAGCTATTTTTTGTTTTGTGTATTTTGTTCCTCTGATCTTTTTTTACTGCCTCCTATATCTGAAATGTATATTTTAGTGTACGATTCTATTTTCTCCATCAGTTTTTCTTTTTACTATGTATTGTTTTCTATAATTATGGTTCTCTTTTCTGAGGAAACTGGATTTTATCTTTTTTTTTAATGTATTTATTTTTGAAAGAGTAAGCGAGCAAGTGTGTGGGAGGGACAGAGAGAGAGAGAGAGAAAGGGGGGTACAGAGGATTCCAAGTAGGTCTCATGCTGACAGCAGTAAGCCTGATGCAGGGCTCAAACTCACGAACCATGAGATCGTGACTTGACCAGAAGTCAGACACTCAACTGACTGAGCCACCCAGGGTATACACCCTACTGTATACTTTTTTAAAGGTGACTCTAGGAATTGTATTATTATGCTCCTGAATTTATCACACTTTAACTTAGATATATTTTAACTTAATCTTTTCTTTTCTTTTTTTTGTTTTTTTTGTTTCAGGTTTTTATTCCAGTTTTCCAATTGTGATAAATCAGCTTTGTCAAGATTTGAGAATTTGGGGGAAATATTGGATGCCCTATCTGCCATATACTTTAAAATATTTAAGTTTGCAAACTTTTTTAACTGATTCAAAAATATTTATTGAATGTGGTAATATTCTTGGCATAGGGATTAAACTGAACTTTTTTTTTTCAAATTTGTTTTAAATTCTAGTTAGTTAAAATTTGTGTAATATTAATTTCAGGAGTAGAATGAATGAATTAATGATCTTGCAGTTGGTCAGATCGAACCCAGGTAGCACTCTGCACTGACAGTGTGGACCTGCTTGGGATTTTCTCTCTCCCTCTCTCTGCCCCTTCCCTGCTGGCTCTCTCTCTCTCTCTTTCTCTCTCTCTTTTAGAATAAATGAATAAGTAAACTTAAAAATTAATGATTCATCACTTACATATAACAGCCAGTGTTCATCACAAGTGCCCTTCTTAATACCCATCATCCATTTAGCCCATCCCCCAACCACTTCCCCCTGCCTCGACACTCAGTTTGTTCTCTATTGTTAAGAGTCTCATGCTTTGCTTCCTTTTCTTTTCTCCCTCCTTCCCCTATGTTTGTCTGTTTTGTTTCTTAAATTCCACTTATGAGTGAAATCATAGGATGTTTGTCTTTCTCTACTGACTTATGTTGCTTAGCATAATATACTCTATCTACATTATTGCAAATGGCAAGATGTGATTCTTTTTGATAGCTGAGTAATACTCCAGTGTCTATATTTACCACATCTTTTTTATCCAGTCATCAGACAACGGACATTTGGGCTCATTCCATAATTTGGCTGTTGTTGTTAATGCTGCTATATGTGCATGTGCCCCTTTAAATCTGTATTTTTGTATCCTTTGAGTAAAGACCTAGTAGCTTGATTGCTGGGTCATGCAGTAGTTGTATTTTTAACTTTCTGAAGAATCTCCATACTCTTTTCCATAGTGGCTACAGCAGTTTGCATTCCTACCAACACTGTAAGAGGGTTCCCTTTCTCCATATCTTCACTAGCATCTGTTGTTTCCTGTGTTGTTAATTTTAGCCATTCTGACAGGTGTGAGGTGGTATCTCATTGCAGTTTTGATTTGTATTTCCCTGATGAGTGATATTGAGCATCTTTTCATGTGTCTGTTGGCCATCTGGTTGTCTTCTATAGAAAAATGTCTATTCATGTCTTTACATTTCTTCACTGGATTGTTTGTTTTTTGGGTGTTGAGCTTGATAAATTCTTTACAGATTTTGTACACTAATCCTTTATCAGATATTTCATTTGCAAATATCTTCTCCCATTCCATAGGCTGCCTTTTTGTTTTGTTGATTGTTTCCTTCATTGTGTAGGAACTTTCTATCTTGGTGAAATCTCAATAATTTATTTTTGCTTTTGTTTCCCTTCCCTCTGTGGAATTGTGATGCCCCCAGCTTTGCTTTTCTTTTTCAAGATTGCTTTGACTCAATAGAGTCTTTTGTGGTTCTATACAAATTTTAGGATTGTTTTTTCTAGCTCTGAGAAGAATGCTGGTGGTATTTTGATAAGGACTGCATTAAATGCATAGATTGCTTTGAATATTATAGATATTTTAACAATATTTTTGCTTGTAATCCATGAGCATGGAATGTGTTTCCATTTCTTTGTGTCATCTTTAGTTTCTTTCATAAGTGTTCTATCGTTTTCAGAGTACAGATCTTTTACCTTGTTGGTTACATTTATTCCTCGGTGTCTTACGGTTTTTGGTGTTTTTGTAAATGAGATTAATTCCTTGGTTTCTCTTTCTGCTGATTTGTTATTGGTGTATAGAAATGCAACAGGTTTCCATACATTGATTTTATATCATGTGACTGTGCTGAATTTGTTTAACAGTTTTAGCAGTTTTTTGGTGGAGTCTTTTCCTTCCAGGTTTTCTACATAGAGTATCATGTTATCTGGGAATAGTGAAAGTTTAACTTCTCCCTTGCTGGTTTGGATGCTTTTTATTTCTTTTTGTTGTCTGATTGCTGAGGCTAGGAATTTTAGTACTATGTTAAATAACATTGATGAGAGTGGACATGCCTGTCTTGTTCTTCCCCATAGAAGGAAAACCTGTCTGTTTTTCCCCATTGAGGATGGTAGTAGCTGTTGGTCTTTCATATATGGCCTTTTTGATGTTTAGATGTTCCCTATATCCCTACTTTGTTGAGGTTTTTATCAAGAATGGATGGTTGGTGCTAGATGGGTGATGGTTATTAAGGAGAGCACTTATTATGAGCACTGGGTATTGTGTGTAAGTGATGAATCATTGAATTCTGTGTCTGAAACCAATATTGCACTGTGTATGTTAACTAGAATTTAAATAATATTTGAAAAAAAATACAAGAATGGATGCTGTATTTTGTCAGATGCTTTTTCTGCTGCATCTAATGAGAGGGCCATATGGTTCTTATCCTTTCTTTTATTAATGTGGTATATCTTGTTGGTTTTAAATTATTGAACCACCCCTACAGCCCAGGACAAATCCCACATGATCACAGTGAATAATTTTTTTTTAATTTTTTTTTTCAACGTTTTTTATTTATTTTTGGGACAGAGAGAGACAGAGCATCACAGTGAATAATTTTTTAATGTATTTTGGATTCAATTTGTGTAGTATCTTGTTGGGAATTTTTGCATTCCTGTTCATCAAGGATATTGGCCTGTAATTCTCCTTTTTAGTGGGATCTTTGGTTTGAGAATCAAGGTAATGCTGGTGTCATAGAATGAGTTTAGAAGTTTTCCTTCTATTTCTACTTTTTGGAACAGTTTAAGAGGAATAGACAAACTCTTCTTTAAATGATTGGTAGAATTCCCCTGGGAAGACATATGGTCCTGGACTTTTGTTTGTTGAGAGATTTTTGATTGCTGATACAATTTGTTTGCTGGTTATGGGTCTGTTCAAATTTTCTATTTCTTCCTGGTTCAGTTTTGGTAGTTTGTATGCTTCTAAGAATTTATCTCTTTGTTCCAGATTGCCCAATTTGTTGGCACATAATTTTTCATAGTATTCTCTTATAATTATTTTATTTCTGTGGTGTTGGTTGTGATCTCTCATCTTTCATTCATGATTTTATTTATTTATACTCTTTCTCTTTTTTTTTTTTGAAAAGTCTGACTGCCCGTTTATCAATTTTACTGATTCTTGCGAAGAATCAGCTCTTAGTTTTGTTATATATGTTTTCTTTTTAGATTCTATATCATTTATTTCTGCTCCAATCTTTATTATTTTCTTTTTTCAGCTGGCTGTAGGCTTCATTTGTTCTTTTTCTAGCTCCTTCAGGCTTACGATTAGGTTGTGTATTTGAGACTTTGCTTGCTTCTTGAGGTAAGCCTGCATTGCTATATACTTCCACCTTGTGACCACCTTTGTTCCATCCCAAAGATTCTGAACTGTTGCATTTTCATTTTCATCTTAATCCACTGAAAAAAAATTTTTTTTAAATTTCCTGGTTAACCCATTCATTATTTTGTAGGGTGTTCTTTAACTTCCATGTATTTGTGGTCTTCCCAAATTTTTTCTTGTGGTTGACTTCAAGTTTCATAGCATTGTGGTCAGAAAATATCCATGGTATGATCTCTGTCTTCTTGTACTTGTCACCTGATTTGTGATCCAGTATGTGATCTATTCTGGTGAATGTTCCATGTTCACTCAAAAAGAATGTGTATTCTGCTTTAGGATGCAGTGTTTTGAGTATCTCTCTGAAGTCCATCTGGTCAAGTGTGTCATTCAAAACCATTGTTTTCTTGTTCATTTTCTGCATAGATGATCTGTCCCTTGTTGTAAGTGGTGTGTTAAAATCCCCTACTATTATATTATTGTATTGGTATCAATGAGTTTATCTTTGTCATTAATTTATATATATATATATATATATATACGTATTATATATATACATATATATGTATAATACGTATATATATGTAATATACATACATATGTATATATATATATATACGTGTATATATATATATACATATATATATGTATGTATATATTTGGGAGCATACGTATTTACAGTTGTTAGATCGTCTTGTTGAATAGACCTCTTTATGATGCCCTTCTTCTTCTCTTGAGTCTTTGTTTTAAAGTCTAATTTCTCTAATATAAGTATGGCTACTCCAGCATTCTTTTGATGTCCATTAGTATGATAGATGTTTCTCCACCCCCTCACTTTCAGTCTGTATCTGTCTAAAATGAGTCTCTTTTAGCTAACATATAGATGAGTATTTTTTTCATCCATTCTGATATCCTGTGTATTCTGATTAGAGCATTTAGTCCATTTACATTCAGAGTGATTATTGATAGATATGAATTTAGTGTCATTGTATTACCTGTAAAGTCATTTTTTTCTGGAGATTTTCTCTGTTAATTTCTAGTCTTTGTTGCTTTTGGTCTTTCTTACTCAAAGAGTCCCCTTTAATATTTCTTGCAAGGCTGGTTTAGTGGTCACAAACTTCTTTAGGTTTTATTTGGGCAACTCTTTATCTCTACTTCTATTCTGAATTACAGCCTTGCTGGATAAAGTATTCTTGGCTGCATATTTTTCCCATTCAGCATGTTGAATATATCATGCTACTCCCTTCTGGCCTGCCAGGTTTCTGTGGATAGATCTGTTGCTAATCTGTTTTGTCTTCCCTTGTAGGTTAGTGATTTCTCTTGGTGCTTTCAGGAGTCTTTCCTTATGTTTGTATTTTGCAAATTTTACTATGATATTTCTTAGTGTTGGCAGGCTCTTCTTGATTTTGATGGAAGTTCTCTGTGCTTTCTGGATTTGGATGTCTGTTTTTTTACCCAGATTAGATACATTTTCAGCTATAATTTGCTAAAATGAACCTTTTGCTCCCTTTCCCTCTCTTCTTCTTCTGGGACTCCTATGATACAAATGTTATTATACTTTATGGAGTTGCTGAGTTCCCTCAGTCTACATTTGTGATTTAACATTTTTCTTTCCTTCTTTTCAGCATCCTTATTTTGCATAATTTTATCTTCTATATCACTTATTCCTTCCTTTGATTCTTCTATCCTTGTGCTTATTACATTCTTTCTGTTTTACATCTCATTTATAGCATTTTTATTTCAGCCTGACTAGGTCTTTTATCTCTGTAGTAAGGGTCTCTCTGGTTCTTTCTTTGTTTTTCTCAAGCTCAGCTAGTATCCTTATAATTATTGTTTTAAATTCTGGTTCAAACATATTACTTATATCTGTTTTGATCAGCTTCCTGGCTGTGACCTCTTCTTGTTATTTATTTTGGGATGAATTCCTCTGTCTTTGCATTTTGTCTATGACTTTGTCTTTTGTGTGTTAGGAAAGCATGTGCCTTGTCTTATTTCCACTAGAGCTGAAGCTCTGCAGCACTTTGGTCAGTAGACCTGGAACATGCGGGGTGTTTGTGCTGGTCTTCTGGGGGAGAGGTCCACTGTTGTTCTGGCTCTCAATCACACTTGCCCTAGTAAAAAAGACACCTGCAGTACACAAGGGGTGGGGCTTAGTGTCATCATCTAAAACCTCCACTTACTGAAATCTGGCTATGATGATACCTGAGATAAAAACAACATCAGCCTGCTCTCTTCTCTGGAGGGGGAGGTTGTACCTTCCACTGTTCAGGAAGCCCTCAGAGAAGAGCAATCTCCTCTCTTGCATCCCAGGCTTTTGTCAGATGCTTGCCTTCAATGTGTCTCTCTCTGAGTCATTTGACTCCCTGGTAGTGCAGAGCTACTGTGTTTTACCTCAGGCACATGTGTGGGTTTCAAAACTCCAAATTTTAGGAATGTGGCATGGCTTGGACCCATGCTCATCCTCTGTGGGAGGGTTTCACCATGCTGTAGCTGGTGCTATTTTGTTCTACAACGGCAGTTGCACCAACGTGCAGGGGCTTGGGAGTCTGCTGAGGCGCAGCAAAAAGCTGGATTCCAGGTTAGCTGCCCTCAGTCGGTGTCTCAGCTCATTTGCTAATGAATGCAGCCACACAATGGTGCCCACCAACTCTTTTGTCCCCTGAGAGACAGTACCATCAAATGCACTCCAAGAAGGGGAACTGTCTTTACCAGCATGACCCAGGGGAGTCTCAGAACACACTGCTCACCCTTAGACTTCTGCCCTCCTTCTCCATAGGAGCACCACTACACTCACCAGGCTTGACTGGAGTGATGGTGTGAACTTCTAAAACTTTAGACTTTCAGTTCCATTGCTTGTAAAAGCTTAAAATAATCAGCTCCTCTCATTTCCCCAGTCAGTGGTTTTGGGAAAGTGTTTTCCTTGGGGAATCATCTGCATGCTTCTCTCCCTCCCTCCCTCTCTCCATGATCAGAGCTCTCTCCCCTCTGTAGCACCCATGATTCTTTTCTCCCCCAAATCACATCTCCTCACTTCCTGCATTCCATGATATGGCCTCTTTTCTCCTTCTAATTGTGTTGTTGATTCTATTCTCATATCGTTTTCCTCCGTTTTCAGAATGACTTGATAATTATCTTGCTGTGTTTGAGGGATGAGGCAAACATAAGATCCTCCTCCAACTCCACTATTTTAACTCCCCTTTTAGTTCATTTCTTGTAAATTATGAAAGTTTGTTCTAAGTTCTCTACCCCATTCTGTTCACACAGATTATATCTCTATGAATCATAACAATACAGTATTATATTTATTGCTTTATATAATTAATTGCCTTTTAAAGAACATAAGAGAAATGGGAAATAATACATTTGTACTCTTTCATATTAAACCATGTTGATCATATCCATTTATCTTCATTTTTTCCTGTGGGTTTGAATTAACACCTGATGGACTTACTTTAGTATTTCTTATAAGGCACTTTGCTAGCAATGAGTTCTCTCAGCTCTTTGTTCATCTGGGATTATTTTTTTTTCATGTTAATATTTGGAACATAATTTTTTCTGACTATAGAGTTCTTGCTTTACAGTGTATTTTCTTTCCTATATTGGAATGTGATTTTTCACTCCCTTCTTTTTTCTTAGTTTTTTTTTTTAAATTTCAGTTAGTTTCATATGTAGAATTTAGTAAGTCAGCCCTTCTATACAAACACCTGGTGATCATTATAAGTGTACTCGTTAAATCCCATCAACTATTTCATCCATCCCCCATCCCCCCATCCCATCTCCCCTCTGGTAACCATCCATTTGTTTGCTATAGTTAAGAGTTACTTTCTTAGTTTTCCTCTTTCTCTTTTTTTCCCTGTAATAATTTGTTTTGTTTCTTTAATTCCACATATTAGTTAAATCATATGGTATTTGTCTTTCTCTTACTTATTTCACATAGCATAATATTCTCTACCTCCATCCATGTCATTTTAAAGGGTGAGAGTTTATTCATTTTATGACTAATATTCCATTGTGTGTATGTATGTATGTATATGTGTACTTGTGTATATATGGATATGTGTGTGTGTATATATATACACACACACATACACACTGGAATATTACTACAATATACATAATTATATGTGTGTGTGTCTATATATAGAGAAAGAGACACACTCACATACATACATACATACAACTTTCTTTTTATCCATTCATCTATTGATGGACATTTTTGCTGTTTTCATGATTTCGCTGTTATTGATCATACTGCCTTCTGAACTCTCATTATTTTACATAAAAATCAACTTTTAAACGTATTGAGTTTCCACTATATGCAAATTAGGTTTTTTTTTTTCCTCTGATTTCAAGAATTTCTCTTGTTTTTTAATTTTCACCAATTTGCTTATAATAAATCTAGGTGTTAGTGTGTTAGTATTTATCGTCTTTGGACTTGAATTGGTTGGATATATGTATTAATGCTGTTTATCAATTTGAGGATTTTCCAGGCATTGTTTCCTCAAATATTTTTCTATTCTTTTTCTTGCCTTCTGGGTCTTATGTCACTTTTATATTAGTATGCTTGATGTTGTTCTTTAGATCTCTGTGGCTCTGTTAATTTTTCAATATTTTTTCTTTTTTTTTTCAGGTTGGCTAATTTCTGTTGATAGGCTCATTTTATTTTTTCCTTAGACCACCATGGATCTACTGTTGTGGCCTACATTTTTCATTTCTTTCCTTTTCTTTTAATGTTTATTTTTCAGGGGGGGCTGGGGAGGGGCAGAGAGAGAGAGAGGGAGAAACAGAATCCAAAGCAGGCTCCAGGCTCTGAGCTCTTTAGGGCTCAGTGCTGAGATGAAACTCACAAACCACAAGGTTATGACCTGAGCTAATGTCAGATGCTTAACTGACTGAACCCCCCACGCATCCCCTTTCTCTTCCCTTTTTAATTAAAGCATAATTAACGACATTTTACTAGTTTGAGTTGTGCAATATAAAGAGTCAACAATTCTATACATTACTCAGTGCTCCTCAGGATAAGTCTGTGATAATCCCGTTTATTTCACCTCCCTCACCCTCTTTCTGGCAATGACTTTGTTCTCTGTATTTAAGAGTGTGTTTTTGTGTATGTCTCCCTTTATCTTTGTTTCTTCATTTTATTTCTTAAATAAAAGTGAAATCATGTGACACTTTGCCTACTCTGTGTGACTTATTTCACTTATGATTATATCCTCTAGGTCCACCCATCTTGTCTCAAATGCATGATCTCTTTTTATGGCTGTGTAATATTCCATTGTGTATGTATACTCACACACAGAACATTTTCCTTATCCATTTGTCTGTTGATGGACATTCAAGTTGCTTCTATGTCTTGACTGTTCTAAGTAATGCTGCAATAAATATAAGCTTGCATAGTTGTTTTTGAGTTAGTATTTTCATTTTTTCTGGGTAAATACCCAGGAGTGAATTTATTGTATCATATGGTATTTCAATTTTTAATTTTTTGAGTAGCCTTCATAGTCTTTTCCACAGTGGCTGCACCAATTTGCAGTCCCACAAACAGTGCATAAGGGTTCTTGTTTTCCTACATTGTGGTTTTGATTTTCAGTTCCCTTATGATGAGTGATGTTGAGCATCTTTTCATGTGTCTGTTGGTCATCTGTATGTCTTTGGAGAAATGTCTGTTCATGTCTTTTGCCCGTTTTTAATTGGATTATTGATTTTGTGTGTGTTGTAGAATTTCTTATTTATTTTGGATGGTAACCTTTTATCAGATACAGCATTTGCAAATATCTTCTTCCTTTTCATAGGTTGCCTTTTAGTTTTGTTGATTATTCCCTTTGCTGTGCAGGTTTTTATTTTTACACTTTTTTAATTTAAAAAAAATTAAGCTTTTTATTTTGATGTAGTCTCAGTAGTTTATTTTTGTTTTTATTTCTCTTGTCTCAGGAAATGTATCTTGAAAAAGTTCCTACCGCCAGTGTTAGAGAAATTACTGCATGTGCTCTCTTCTAGGATTTTTATGGTTTCGGGTTTTACATTTAGGTCTTTAATCCATTTTGAGTTTATTTTGTGTTTGATTTTGGAAAGTAGTCCACTTTAAGGGTACCTGAGGGGCTCAGTCGATTAAGCATCTGACTTGTGATATTGGCTCAGGCCATGATCTCATGGTTTGTGTAATTGAGTCCTGCACCTGGCTCGGTGTGGAGAGCATGGATTCTGCTTGGGATTCTCTTTCTCCATCTCTCTCTGCCCTTCCCCTGCTTGTGCGCGCGCGCTCTCTCTCTCTCTCTCTCTCCCTCCCTCTCTCTCTCTCTCTCTCTCTCTCTCTCCCTCTCTCCCTCTCTCTCCCTCCCTCCCTCTCTCTCCCTCCCTCCCTCTCTCTCCCTCCCTCCCTCTCTCTCCCTCCCTCTCTCTCCCTCTCTCTCCCTCTCTCTCCCTCTCTCCCCCTCTCAAAATAAACATTAAAAAAAAAGAATGTAGTCCAGTTACATTCTTTTACATGTTGCTGTACAGTTTTCCCAGCACCATATTTTAAAAATTCTGTCTTTTCCCCATTATATATTTTTGCCTCCTTTGAATTGATTGATTGACCATGTGTTTATTTCTTGGCTATCTATTCTGTTCCATTTATCTATGTAGATTTTTTTTGTGCCAGTACCATTTTGTTTTGATATATAGCTTTGTAGCGTATCTTGAAATCTGGTATTGTGATACCTGCAACTTTGTTCTTTCTCAGGATGGTTTTGGCTATTTGGAGTTTTCTGTAATTGTATGCGAATGTTAATCATTCTTCATTCTACTTTTGTGAAAAATGCCATTTGTATTTTGATAGGTATCGCATTGAATCTGTAGATGGCTTTGGGTGCCATGGACATTTTAACAGTATTTTTCCAATCCATCCAGTATCTTTTTCTGTGTTTGCTTTGTCTTCAGTTTTTTCATCAGTGTTTTATAGTTTTCAGAGTACAGGTTTTGTACCTCTTTGGTTGTTTTTTCCTAGATATTTTATTCGTTTTGGTACAGTTTTATAAATGGATGGTTTTTTTTAAAGTATCTCTTTCTTTGTCCTTAGTGTATAGAAATGCTACCCATTTCTAGGCATTACTTTTGTATTGTGCCACTTTACTGAATCTGTTTATGCCTTGTAGTAGTTTTTTGGTGGAGTCTTCAGGATTTTCTGTGTATAGTATCATTTCATCTGAATACAGTGACAGTTTAAATTCTTTTCTGCTACAGTTGCCTGTTATTTCTTTTTCTTATCTGATTGTTCTAGCTCAGATTTCCAGTACTATGTTGAGTAAAAGTGGTGAGAATGGGCATCCTTATTTTGTTCCTAATCTTCTAGAGGAAGCTCTCAATTTTTTGCCATTGACTGTGATAGCTGGGGGGTTTTCATATGACCTTTATAATGTTGAAGTATGCCCTCTAACCCCAATTTGTTAGGTGTTGTATCATGAATGGATATTGAATCTTGTCACATGCTTTTTCTACATCTATTGAAATGAACATAGGGTTTCTATCCTTTTTTTTTTGCTGATGTGATACATGGTGATGGTTGATTTGCAAATATTGATCCATCTTTTCATCCTGGAATAAGTCACACCTAATCTTAGTGGATTATGTTTTTAATATATTGTTGTATGCAGTTTGCTATTATTTGTTGAAGATTTTTGCATCTATGTTTTTCAGGGATACTGGCCTGTAGCTTGCTTGCTTTCCTTCTTTATTTTTTTCTTTTTCTTTTTTCTTTCTTTTCTTTTTCTTTTCCTTTTTTTTCTTTTCTTTTTTCTTTTTTTCTTTTTTTTTTTTTTTTTTTGGTGTCTGGTTTTGCTATCAGCATAATATTGGCCTCATAGAATGTATTTAGAATCTTTCATTTGTCTTGTATTCTTTGGAATGGTTTGTGGAGAATAGGTATTAACTTTTCTTTAAGTGTCTGGTGGAATTCACCTGTGAGGCCGTTTCATCCTAGACTTATGGTTTTTGGTAGTTTTTTGATTGGCAGTGCACTTTTGTTACTTGTAAATGGTCTGTTAGGATTTTCTATTTCTTCATGGTTCAGTTTTGGAAGACTGTTATGTTTCTAGCAATTTATCCATATCCATATCTTTTAGGTTGTCCAGTTTGTTGGCATGTAACTTTTAATATTACATGCCATGTAGTTTGATACAATCTTTTGTCTTTCTTTTGTGTCAGTTGTTACTTCTCTCATTTCTGATTTTATTTATTTGAGTCCTTTCTCTTTTTCTTGATGAGTCTGGCTAAGGGTTTGTCAGTTTTGTTTATCTTTTCAAGAACTAGCCCTAGGTTTCATTGATTTTTTTTTTTTTTTTTTTTTTTTTTTTTGGAGGGGGTCTCTTTGTCATTTGTTTCTGCTTGGATCTTAATTACTTCCTTACTTCTAGTCCCTTTGGGTTTTGTTTTTTCTTCTTTTTCTAGTTCCTTTAGGTGTAAGGTTAGATTGTTTATTTAAGCTTTTTCTTGGTTCTTGAGGAATGCTTGTGTTGTTGTATTATTACCTCTTAGAATTGCTTTCACTGTATACCAAAGATTTGGGACCTTTGTGTTTTCATTTTCATTTATCTCCGTGTATTTTTTTATTTCTTATTTGATTGCTTTGTTGACCAATTGGTTGTTTAGTATCATGTTGTTTCATCTCCATTTGTGTTTTTTACACTTTTTTCATGTGATTTATTTTTTGTTTCATATAGTTATCAGAAAAGATACATGGTATAATTTCAGTCTTTTGTTTTGAAAGCATTTATAAAAGTATTTTTATTTGCTAATCATGGTGTTTACATGTAGTAGCAAAACACAAGCTATATATACAAAAGGCTTTCATGAAATGCATTTAGAAATGTGCATCTCCTTTTTCGTAAGGATACGGTTAGGGACAATACCTACCTACACTTGCACTTTGCATGAATGCCTTCCTCTCTCTGAGGAGGTGGCTGTTTTCAGTTACTGAAAGCTGTGCATCTGTCTCCTGCTTCCCATTCTCATTTCATTCTTCTTAAATTTATTGATGCTTGTTTTATGGCCTATAATGTGATTTTTTTGGAGAGTGTTTCATGTTCAGTTGCAAAGAATGCAATATTCTGTTGGTTTTGGATGGGGCGTTCTGTATATTTCTGTTATATCCATCTGGTCCATTGTGTCATTCAAAGCCATTGTTTCCTTAGTGATTTTCTATCTGGGTTATCTATACATTGGTATAAGTGGAGTGTCCTCTACTATTATTACCATAAATTTCTCTCTTTATGTCTGTTAATATTTGCTTAATATATTTAGGTGCCCCATTGTTGCTTGAGTACCTACAATTGTTATATGTTTTTTTTTTTTTTGGATTGATATCTTTGTCATTATGCAATGCCCTTATTGTCTTGTTACAGTCTTTGTTTTAAAGTCTGTTTTGTTTGACACAAGTATTGCTACCTTGACTTTTTTTCTTCCATTTACATAGTGGATGTTTTTCCATCCCTTCACTTTCATTCTATATGTGTCTTAGGTCCGAGGTGAATCTTTTGTTGGCAGCATGTAGATGAGTATTGATTTTTATTCATTCCGTTGCAGTATGTCTTTTGCTTGGAGCATTTAGACTATTTACATTTAAAGTAATTATTGATAGGTATGAACTTACTTACTGGCATTTAAAAATTTTGTTTTCTGGTGGTTTTTGTAGTTCTTTGTTCCTTTCTTCTTCCTCTCCTTTGTGAATGATGCATATCTGTTGTGTTATGTTTGTCTTTCTGTCTCTTTATTTTCTTTGTGTATCATAGGTTTTGGGTTTCTTGTTACCATGAGGTTCTTATATAACATCCTAAGTAAATCGTCTATGTTAATATGATTGTCATTTAAGTTCGAACATGGAAAATTATGTCAAGATTATCATTCATATTTGAAGGAGAGAGTTTCCAAGACAAACAAAAGATACAGGAGTTTATCACCACGAAACCAGCCTTACAAGAAACTTTAAATGGACTTCTTTAACTGGAAAAGTAATGGCCATAATTAGAGAACATTATGAATAAAAAGGTGTAAATATTACAACATATATATAAAATGTGGAGAAGGGAGTAAAAAGAGAACGTGTGTTTGTTTTTCTTTCAGAATGTGTTTGAATATCTTATCTGTTTTAAATAGTGCTGAAATAAGCATAGGTATTCATATATCTTTTCAAATTAGCGCTTTTGTTTCTTTGGGTAAATAACCAACAGTGGAATTCCTGGATCATATGTTAACTCATTTTAATTTTTTGAGGAATTTCCATACTGTTCTTTATAGTGGCTACACCAGTTTGCATTCCCAACAAGGGCGCACAAGTGTTACCTTTTCTCCACATCTTCACCAGTACTTGTTATTTCCTGCTGTTTGGATATTAGCCATTCTTACTGGTGTGAGATGGTATCTCTTTGTGGTTCTGATTTGCATTTTCCTGTAATTAGTGATATTGAGTATTTTTTCACATACGTATGGTCATTTGTATGTCTTTTAGAATAATATCTGTTCAGGTCCTCTGCCCATTTTTTAATTGTCAATTATTTGGTTTTTTTGTGTTGAGTTATATAAGTTCCAAATGTAGAATTCTTGGCTGCAGAGCAAATAAATCTATAGGTTACTCTTTTTCATTTTACCTGTTTTATAGACATTTTGGCTGCTCTCTGCCAGGAAAATTTGTTATATTCATTATTTAAATTAACATCACTTAGAATTAAAGAACCCTTTATATTAACTGTCTTAAATCAGTCAAGTGCTAAGTGGTTTGGGAAAACAATGGCAGCAGATTTGGCTCATTTATGTATGTAGAATAAAGTGTATCTTCCTCCAAAGCGTTAACCTCACATTAGATAATAAAATATTTCTGTTATTATCAATTCATATTTGAAATAAAAACCTGCTTGAGTCATGCTGAATTGTGGGACATAACGGAAACAAATTAGAAGACGTTTTTGTTGTTTGCTTATAAAGACATTTAGTGACTAAGATTAAAAAAAGAAAAATGAGAGTATCTCCAGTATTGACCTACTTTTATGTGCCATATTAATGTTAGTAAAGTGATTCACCTTGATCCTAACTAAGTATGTACAGTAGTCTAAGACTAAGTTCCTGTAGTCTAGTAGAGCATCTTTAGAAAGGGAAAGACCTTTCAGATTATTGATCATTACCCACCAAGATTCAAGATCAGAAAGTAAATTTATAATTCACGTGATGAGGGTCTGATAATTAGTCACTGTTTACTGACCCCAACATTGATAATAGGAATTTTTGAGTGTGTGTGTGTAATATATATGTAATTTTCCATGTTACCTAAACCTGTTTTTTATCTTCTGTTTCTAATATGTGTGAAATCATCATGCAATACAATGTAAGGAAATCCACACTGATAATTTTTAAAATTTCTCTCAGTTGTAACTTAATATTGTCTAATGAAGTCCAGTGCCCCTTCCCCATTGTTGACACATGTAGCACACAGTCTTACCGAATTTTCTTTATGTATTTACTTTTCCCCATAGCCCAGTTATATTATGCTCTTTCAGATTATTTAAGCTTTGCGCAGTGGCAGTATCGTAGCCAATGAGGTTTATCCGAGGCGCGATTATTGCTAATTGAAAACTTTTCCCAGATTATTTAATATGAGTCACATCATTGTATATTTGTAATTTTCTTGAAAATTATTTTATTGATATCTTTTTCTCTGTCAAAAACAGTGTTTTTACAAATTCACACAAAATGGCATTACCAATTTTTTTTGTTTTTAGTTTTCTTGCTATTTTTAGATACTTTGAAAACTTGTGAATTCTTCCATCAATAGTTTATCTAAAATAAAACATGTTACAGCATTAGAACTTTACAGTTCAAGTAAAATACTAGTCTTGAAGGTCTCAGAATAATGAATGATTCTGGAATGTCATTTGTGGATGTCTGAGCATATTTTAGGGATACCCTAGAACATTATATTCCCAGTGTTATAAATGATAAGGTGTTTTTATTTTGTGTGCATGTGCATGTAAAAGGAATATTTTTGCAGCTAACGATTTGTTGTTTTGATAATTTTTTCAGAATGATTAATTGTAGGAATTTTTGTCCGTACATGTTAAGATCTCATCTTCTAGGTAGAGTGTACTTTTTAAAAAGACAATCTGCATACTAAATAAATGGGCATAAACTATTGTTTTAAAGGTTCTGTTTAAGACTTAGAATATGATATACCAAATTTCAATTATTGGTCTCATTCCAAAGAAGAAGCAGAGACACATATGAGATAGTACTAATGTCATTTGGGATTTTCATTCTTAATTTAACATTTAAATGTGGTGCTCTTCATCCAACATAACTACCATTTAACATTTCTTGGGTATCATAAAATTTGAGAAACTATATATAGCTCACTACCAGTTTTAAAATATGTGACCTGAAATCATTCCAGAATATTTTAAGACAAATTTGGCAAAGTATTTATTTTGTAAATAGCATAGCACTTTGTGTAGGTTTTAAAATAATTTTAGAATTAGTTACAGATGATTTAAAGTTTGTCATTCTTTCTTGGGGGCAAATATTTTAAGTCTTAAGACAGGCACAGTACCACAGTGCTGACCACACATTATTATGCAGTTTTCATTGTTTCCAGTCAAGTTATTGTGGTCTCCTGTGTAGCTAGATTTATTCTATTATCCAAGACTCAATTTCAAAGATTCTAGTTTTAATCTTATGAGCTATATTTGGTCAAGGTATTTTGAGTGTTCAAACTTGTAAGAATCTGAATATACTTAAGATCACCATTTATAGTTTAAATGCTTATTTATATTACATATAAATAAATATCCCATATATATGGAATTTAAATATAAATGATTCAGTTAGTAATTAAGCATTGGAAAATAACCTGAATCTAAAAATATAGTGTGACCCTGGCTCTGTGTGGGCATATCCAGTACAACGGAGAAAAAACAAGAAGGAAATAAAACTATGTTAATAGTTATTTGGAGCAGCAGGGTTTTGACTAGTTTCAATTTTTCTTTTTTATTTATTTTCTAATTTATCTTTATTGAGGCATTAGTATGTTTCATTTTGACTGGTTTTAACTTTCCTTCTTTATATTTTCTAGTTTATGACTGATTTTGATTTTTCTTCTTTATTCTATTTCCTAATTTATCTTCAGTGGGGTACTAGTAACTCTCTAATTAGAAATTAAGTATTTTCAATTTATTAAAAATAATTTGGCTACTTAAAAAGATGTCTACAATATCTACACATACAAGTGCTAGTAGAACTGCAAAGTCAACACTATGTCATAGTAATCTAATTTGCATCAGTTGACATCTAAAGAATAAGTGTTAATAAATATTCCAATACTAAGTATACGGTTAAAAGTCATTTCACAAAGTACTTTATAGCTGCATTAAAAAATGGCTTTATCTCATAATTTATATCAATCTCTGCTACATTAATAAAAAATGTAAAAGAAGAAAAGGAATTTTGCTTTTACTCCTGAAATTTATGAGTGCTTATTTTTTCTCAAGTATATTTTACTTAAAAATAACATATTATACATAATAATGAAGATACCAAATGCATCCTGGGTCTTACCCCCAGATATTCTGATTAAGTAAGTCCAAATTAAAAATCAGGAATCTGTGGCTTATATAAGGACGCACCTGATTCTGGTACAGGTAGTCCAAGAGACCATAATAGATTATTCTTTTCCTCTCTTATTCCTCAGCTAGATCTGTGGTCACCTTCACTCCATGCAAAAATCATTGTCTTTTCCCGATAGAACACATTTTCTGTGGTCTCCAAGGTAAAATGAATACATCCCCAGCAATTGCACGATGCAATCCACTAGGATGAAAGAAGAGGAAGTCAGACTTCTATTTATATCTGTATCTCATTTCCTTAAGTTCTATTTCTACGTGTTTTATAATATGTATAATTACTGATATAGTAGTGTGTTGCTATTTCTGCATGTTGTATAATGTATATAATTATTGTTACAGTAGTGTTATAATAAATGCAAATGTTAACATTTATCAAAGGTTACTTTTAAATAGCAGTTAAATTATTTACCACATTTGTCTCTGGGATAGTATATTTGCTTTTTTGATGCTATAGTAAATGTTTCACATTTCAAAAATAGACAATAGACCCTTTACTATCAAGCAGCAACTATATTTTATATGTGTGCTTCTCTACTGCCTTTTGTTCTTATTATCAGGTAATGCTTTTCCTTGGACTATCAGCTTGCATCATTTCAGCATGTATACCCTTTTTGGAAAACAAGTGACACTTTGCCTAGTGGAACCTATGGGTTGTACCTCTACTCTAGCTGTTACATCTCAAAAACTACTTCCTACAGGACCTGATACAAGGCATTCATTTGTTGTCTGTCTCCATGTTGACCTAGAGTCACTTCAGATAAAATGCTCAAATCCTCAGGTTAGTATATTTGATTTATGAAAGGAAATTTAAAATAATGTGATTTAAGAACAATTGTTATCAATTTTGAGAAGGATTTCTCTTCTGTTTCGTGTCCTAAGTTATTTTTAACAGAGTCATCAAGATCAGAATGGTTAGATTAAGTATTGCTTTGAAGCTCTCTCAAGTCTTGTAATTTAAACTCTTCTGAAAATGTAATGGTGGCAGCATAAATGCATCTTTTGGCTGAAAGAATGAAATCAGTTGCAGATGTGAAGTGTTTAAAGCTGAAGAACTACTTTATTATCAGACTGGAAGAGACTGTTAAAGTGATCAAATATAATTTTCAGCCAGATTCTCACCCAGGACTTCTTTTGCTCAACATGTAATATTTTTTTAAAAGCATTGTTTAGTACTTAAGAAATATATTTTGCTAATCCTGTAACATTTTAGTTGCTGTAGGCCAAACATACTGAAATCTGTCGTGTTACAATTTCATGTGAATTCCAACCCCCGATGTCTACAAATTACTAATTGCATACAGATAATCTGTTTCTTTCACCTCAAGCAGACTGTGATATACTTTCTACATAGATATTCAGTGTTGAATACTATTTGAAATTATATTTTGAAATAACTCTTTTTAGATAGGTGTTGATTCTGACAGGTCAATGTTGATCTAAGTTTCTCTCAGCATTAGTGATTACAAACCACTAATTAAGCCAATTTTAGAGTGTGTTTTTTTAGAGCGGGTCCAAATATTATTTCATATTTTATAGAGCCTCCTTACTGATACCATCCTCCTTCCTTCTCCTCTTCTCCCTGCATGGTTAGTGGAAGATGAATTAAGGGACCTAATGGTTGCCAGATTTCTAAATATCATGTGAAGTGGCACAATGTAAATTCTGACTAGACTGTGAAAGTTTTTCAACATATATTATAATCTCCTAAAATAAGTACTAAAAATAAAATGCAAAACTACCAAGAGACAGCCCCCAAAGCCAATAGACATATTAAAACGAAATACCAAAAAAAAAAAAATTCAAATCTAAACAAGTCAAGAAGTGGTAACATGAGTTTAAAAACAGAGGGTAGAAACAGAAAACAGTAAAATGGTAGGGCTAAGATATTCTTACCAATGATTATATTAAATGTTAATGATGTTAACTAGGAGTATTTAGACCATGAGTTAGCAAACTAAAGCCTGCAGGCCAAAAACCCATTTTTTACATTTTGTCTGAGGTTGCTGTTCTGCAGAAGTAAGTAGGAGCACCAGAAAACAGCATGGCTCACAAAGCCTAGAATATTTACTATCTGCTCCTTTAACAAAAAAATGTTTACTGTTCCTTTAATGTTTACTCCTATTAAAAGGCAAAGATTGACAGAGTGGGGAAAACAGCAAGATTCCATTATATATTGCTTAAAACCAAAGCACTTGAAATATAAAAAAAATGGATACAAAATAAATAAATGCATAGGAAAAATATACCATACAAACAGCAGAGGACGGCTGGATTTGCTTATTTTAATATCAAATAAACATAACAAAAGGTATTACCAGAGATAAATAAGGATATGAAACTAAAATGGACAGAATTAAAGGGAAAAAATGGATGATTCTATTCAGTACTCTGTAGTAGGAACTTTTTTGCCACCTCCCTCAGCAATTATAAAACAACTAGATGAAAAATAATAATATGGAGACATAGAAGATGAAAAAAATTGACCACAGACATAGTAGGAAAGTTTTATAACATCTTTCTCAGTGATTGATAAAACAAACAGATAAAAATAAAAAAATAATTGGAGGTAAAGTATGAAATACCCTACCAACTTGCCTTATCTAATTGACATTTATAGAACACCATATTGAACAACCATGGAATGAACATTTTTTTTCAGGTGACATTCTCTCATTTTGTTTAAGAGATCAAAGTAAAGTACTGTATATTATCACAGTCAAAATATATTAGAAATCAGTAATATATCTAGAAAACTGTACAATAAACATGCTTCTAAATAATCTGTGAATCAAAGACAAAAATCACTTGGAAATAACATATTTTGGTTGAGTGACAATAAAAAAGGTGGATATAGTAAAGTACTCTTCAAGGGAAAACATAATTTTATTTTATTTTATTTTTTTTATTTTTTATTTTTTTTATTTTTTATTTT